>NC_137813.1:36727944-36952944 GCF_963921795.1 Nannobrachium achirus
TGGCTGCCTCACAGATACATAAACACGCACACGACAGTGTGATGATGCAAGAGCAAAATGGCCGCCGTGCGAATATGGTCCGGTTCATTGGCAGTCGAGTGCACGCGAGTAGTATGCGAGTGCTTGCTTCTGCATACGTAATGCGAACGTGTCGCATGATGTCGGAGCTCCGCGGCGGATGATAGCAAGTAACACATACAGATAAGACTATAAGTAGTCCTTCCCACAGCTAAGGTTCAAATCCGACCCTCTCTCCTGGCTTTTCTGTCTCTCTGTTCACTGTCTCACATGAATAATAAAATGAAAAAAAAAGAAAAAAAACATAAATGCATATATACCCCAAATCACATAATGCATTGTGCCCACACATCCCTGCCCGTATATTACATGCAAATGCACTTGCAGGTACATACTGTGTGTACACACACACACGCACACGCACGCGCACACACACACACGCACTCATGTTTCTCACTGTGCTTCCAGTGGGGGCGGGGGCACCATGCTGGGGCAACAGGGGTGGTTGGATGTTGGGTGAGTGGGCCGCTCCCGTGTTGGCATTGCATGGCAAACACGTGGCACAGCCCTGGGCGACGTTAGAAACACCACGGTTTGAGCACATTAGCGCCCAGTGTCTTTGCCAGCTGAATGCAGCGTGTAGCCAATCGCGTACAGCGTGGTAAAAATATAGCTGGCGAGGTGGTGGGTGCCACAGAGAGACTGCAGGCAGAAATGAGAGCAGACATGAAATGAGGATGGCGAGGGCCAGCCCAGCCTAAATAAATCAAACCCCAGCAAGCCTCGCTTACTGACAAGCCAGGGTACACAGTAAAATAACTCTGAGAGAGTGCAAATGTAACCAAACGGTCCCATTTGTAAAGGTCCATTTGGTTACATTTGCACACCGTAAATTGAGGATTTCACCGTGTAGATACAGAAGAGAAAAAAAAAGTAAAATCAATATCTCTAGTGAAACTTCGTTTTGATGAGTGTTTATGACGGGTCTTTGTTTTTGAGTGTTTTCACTGGTATGATGTTGCAGTTCTGACTCAAAGAGTTTGACCGGGGAGACGTATCTGGGTCAGGGGCAGGGCTGATTCGCGCCCTCCTCGAGGCACTGCCAGTTTGACTCCCAGAGTTCTGGCCCGGACCACTGACATCTGGTCTGGCTCTGACCCGGCGTTCGACAGGGAGCTCCACCACCACCTCGGGGAGACATCTGGTAGGAGGCGGACAGCTCCATTATCAGCGTCACAACAACAAGGTTCCACAACACACACAGCCGCCCCACTACTAACACTACTACTACTATACTGCTCTCCCTTTGTCGGAAACACGCCGCCCTCTGTAGGGCGGCGCGGACCTTCAGCGGCCACATTTACACATCAAAAGGTCTGTAATGTAGTCTATGGCCCCTGCCCAGCTTCAAACAAACATCAGACACAGCAGAGTGCGATTATGACGCCGAGCCAAGGTGCCCATAAACAGTAAATCTGGGAGCAGAGGGTTGCTGTGGCGGGGGAGGGGGGGGGGGAGCGTTTGGAGACTTGACTGTGAGCGTGTCCTCTGAGAGGAACACAGCTGCTGGCTCAGCACTTCCTTTAATAGTTACGGATGGTTCAGGACATTCCGATACAGTTCCCCGCGACTCCACACACACCAGGAAAACTGAAGGAGAGCCCCACAGCGGCATTCCTAAAGCACAAACGGATGGGCCGCGCTTCTCCAACGCATGCCTATTCAAGAACGTTGAACCTGCCTTTTTTCCTTTTCATCCCGAAGTCATTTTTGTAAGTGTTCTACATACATAGAGCCCACAGTATATTAAGAGGGAGGAGGAGCAGCATTCCCGCTGACACTATACCTCTGAAAATGCAGTTTTTTCCCCCCACAAACGGCCTCGATCTGCAAGAACAGAGTGTTCCAGAGAATGAGACTATTCCCACCAAGTGAGGGGTCTTCAACGTTTTCAGGCCAAGGACTCCTTAGTTGAGAGAGAGATGAAACAGGGACCCCCACAAGCTTTAGTAGAATCCATATACAGTAGTTTCATCATTTGACAGCACAGTCATCAGTGTATTTTTGGATTCATGTCAATTTGTGTTATATTTAACCACTTGAACTGTCAATATTTAATAAACTTGACCTTTCACTCTGTACTCTGCCCTTATACCCCTCTACACCAGACCTCTTTTCCAAAAATAACCGATCTACAAGATCTCTGCGAGGCGTTGTGAGCTTGTAGATCTGCTTTCTTTGGCTTAAGTTTCTGGGTTCAAGTGGTTAATACAGAAATTGAGAATAAGGTTGATTTGGAGGACCCCCTGTAGTAACTCTAAGGACCCAGGCCCCCTGTTGAAGAAGACCCCTGCACTAAGTCCATCCATGCCATACAATTAGATGAGTTAAGAGTGCATCTCATTCCCGTGCAAAGCGCGGGACTGCGGCTGTTTGGCCAACGCCATGTCTGAGATCCATCACTCAAGGCCAGCTGACCCGCAGCAGAGTGACACAGAGGAGATAGTCATCTGGAAAGAGACGGCATGCACTCATCACTCTCACGTGACATCACACACACACACACACACACACACACACACACACACACACACACACACACACACACACACACACACACACAGCACACACACACACACACACAGGGGCGTCACACCAAATTCTGGGCCCTGGGTACAAGGATTCACTGCGGGCCCCCCATGAATGTTAACTATTGAAAAATAGCAGATATACAAGCTCACAGCGCGGCACCGAGTGCCGCGCTGCGAGCTTGTAGATCTGCTATTTTTGAAAAATTGTGAAAATGTGTGCAAGAAACCTATGTTTCCATGTCAGTGGTGCTCAAACTTTTTCATGTCAAGGACCCCCAAGATGATATGTATTTGGCCACGTATTTGGCCACGGAGTTCCAGGGACCCCCCGAGAAGCAAATTTGAGTTACAAATGTTCGCTTAAAAAATACATATATATTCAAAGATTTGCACACATTTTCGCGACTTTTAAAAAATAGCAGATCTACAAGCTCGCAGCGCGGCACTCGGTGCCGCGCTGTGAGCTTGTATATCGGCTATTTTTCAATAGCTAAAGTTACTAGGGCCCCTCCACCTTGGGCCCTAGTAACTCAGTCCCACTTTCCCCCCCAGTGTGACGCGGCTTGCACACACACACACACACACACACACACACACACACACACACACACACACCACTCCCCTCCTCCCTCCAGCCCTTACTGTAACTCAACCAAAGCGGGCATCTTATGCGACCGGACGGACGACACGGTTACCAAGGAAACGAACCACACAAGCCATGTGCTAATGGTCTGTGCCACTCTCAAATTAAGGACACCTTCACAGGACATAAAGCTGCAGGCGCTGTGAACCAAAGCACAGTGGGAGCTGTTGAGAGGTCCCTGTTAACCCTGCTGCACACAGCCGCTAAATCGTTTAAGAGAGGCCACTGGCACCCCCTGCAACAACACCCACCCACCCCAATCAATAAATCAGTCAGTCAGTGTCGTTGTGTGTGATTGTGCATGCACGTGCGTGGTACTTGTATGTCTATATATAGGGGTGGGCAACTTTGATGATTGGAAAGGACCACTATATTTTCAGATTCACTCCAGAGGGCCACAATGCATACAGTCCAAAATAGCAGAGTTCAAAACGCAACACGTTTTGAGCTTGTAGATCTGCTATTTTTGCTATTTTTGAAATGGAATAATTTTGTTTTGTTCTTTTGCTATTTTTTTATTGGAATCCTGAAAAGTAACAATTTTATTTAATTTCAAGTGCATTTACCGGTATATGTTCTTCCTATGTTAACTTTGTGAATACAAATATATTGGACATAAAAAAGACTAGTACTAGTCATTAAGCTACTAATATAGACTGAAGTAATTAAAGCGAGTTTGCATGGTTGGAAATGGAATTGTTAACAGCTGAAATCAGTAATATATCAGTATTCTGCCATTAACCTGCGGGCCACATTAATTGAAGGTGAGGGCCACGTGTGGCCCCAGGGCCGCCAGTTGCCCATGTATGGTCTACTCTATACTGTATGTCCGTGTGTGTAGGTATAGGTTTGATAAGTGGCTGCAAGACAGGCACTTGTACAAATCACACTGATGACGCGGAGAGAAAATGTAAAAAGAAATAAAGAAAATCTACTCGCATCTGAGCTCAACCTCCAGCAGAAGCATCATGATCACAGAGACAAAACAGCCTGGACAAAAGCACACCGCTACCAACAGCCAGCATGGCGGTCAGGAAATGAGCCCTGCACTGGACTGACACACGTCCTACACAGTTTTAATTACGTAGACTGGCGATAAATGTTCGTCGACTAACCTTTTTCACTGACGAAAACTAAATAAAAGCTGCAGTACACTATGATGAATAAAACTATGACTAAATACAGCATATTATATTGCCAATTTCATCAACAAATAAAAACTATACTAAAATGTTAAGGGAGGGACTAGTGGAGTCTACAAGCTCACAACGCATCATGCTGCAACGCGCTGTGAGTTTGTAGATCAGCTATTTTCAGCGTGCAACCAAGTGTAGAATCGGGCATTACAACGCCAACGAGGACCACCAACATACATGTTCTTTGTCGACAAAATAAACTGTGGATTCTTATGATTCAGGTGACTAAAATGTGACTAAAACTAAATTAAATTGCATTCAAAAGACCATGACAAAAACTAAATCAATAATTTGCTGTTCAAAATGAACCCTGGTCCTACAGCAGACACAGAATGGCCAGAGGAGGCCACAGCTGGGAGCTCGGTGACACAGTGGCACACAAAAGCACTGCTGCAACTTAGCAGCTCCTCATCATTCTCAGCACTGCGTGTGAAGCAGGCGAGCTGCGAGCGTTCTGCCTCTGATATCACGGGCTGTCTAAAAAAAAACACAACAGCAATAACAATGCATATAAATTATGGCGGCTGTTTGACGCTCTTGGCCTTGACGCCGGGGAGAGAATTAGCGCCTGGTGGCAAAGCGCATGCATCATCGACACTATACTGGTATCAATAATGCATTGGGGCTCTGCTGTCACCCCACTGCTATTTTTAAATGGTTCAATGACGGTAAAGAAATTAGGCAGTATAGGGATCACACAGAGCTAGTAACGCTGAGGTTAACATCTGTGAGACCCCCCCCCCCCCCCCCCCCCCCCCCCTCTGGGATCGGCTCAAGGGCGACCATTGTTCGTACCTTCAGTGGCCATGATAAGAAACAGAGTCCGGGTATCACACATGCACGGCGACACACTGAAAATCTATACCATCACACACTGAGCGTTGCTTTTCAGAAAAGCAGCTGCAAATGATTTCATTTCCACCATTAAAGCATTGAAGCCATCGCTTGAGTGTTGTCCCCGGATTCTCAATGTTATAAGACACATTATTCATTATACGTAGCAAACTAGAAATGCATATTTAAACAAACAAACCAACAAGCAAGCAAGCAAACCAACAAAGCAAAAACTGTCAAGCGAAACCAAGGTCTTATCATAATATATCCTCGGGCCAAAATAAAGGCTGTTATTGTACACAAAATACCCTACATGCACATCATACATCAAGAGCTGACACTAGTCTGATTAAGCTGAAATAGGGCAAAATAAGCAAAGAGCACAGGTCTCCTTCCATTAGAGGTACGCTGGCCTTGTTTAGACGGATAAACTGGAGGGGTAAACACCACCTGACACAAGACTTAACCCTCTTGACCTGCCGCTTGTAACCATAGATTGACAGAGGGCAAAGAGAGGCTAGGGACACTGCAACGAACACATATTAAAGACACACGTGATTGAGCAGATTTTCATCTCTTGGGGTTCATCCCAGTACGCTGAGAGGAGAAAAGCGAAGGAGGAGAGGGCTGCTTAAGCAGAGAATAAAATAAATATATCGTCGTTGTCGGGTGGAAACATTGTATCTCCAAGTGTTAAATGTGTACTTTCTTTCGCAAAGTAAAGCCCTGCTTCATCAGACAAGGCCGTCGCACAAAAGTAGTGAAAACAGCAGAACTACAAGCACACAACGCCTCGCGGTGCGAGGCGTTGTGTGCTTGTAGTTCGGCTGTTTTCACTAGTTTAAATCATTTTTAAAATGATAACTACAAAACGAACGGTTTTGGACATACAAGGTTTCCACCCGACAACGACGATATCCAGTATTTACTCAAAAAGTGTCAGTGAGAGGATCAAACAGTTGCCTCAAGCGGAGGGAGACAGACAGCACAGGTTTAAACTGGGGATTTAAAATGGAGGTCTGGCGGCCCCTCCTCCTTCCACCGCCTCTAATAAGCTCACCTGAATGTGCTCCACACTCACAGGGGCGTCACAAGGGGGGGAAAAGTGGGACTGAGTTACTAGGGCCCAAGGAGGAGGGGCCAGGAATTATTTTATACTTTACTATTGATTGAATAGCAGATATACAAGCTCACAGAGCGGGACCGAGTGCCACGCTGCGAGCTTGTAGATCTGCTAAGTTGTGAAAATGTGTGCAAATCTTTGAATATATGTATTTTTTAAGTGAACATTGTAACTCACAGACATCCCAACTTTGAGATCAGCATTTCCGGGAGCGCGCGTGCACCCGCTCTCGCGGAAAAAATATCGGTTTTTTTCTCGGGTTTTACTCATTTTTCTACGGTTAAAAATGGTTAAAAACTGTTAAAAACGGTGCTGCACGGCGGCCGAACCATTTTAGGCTTAATATAATCGGGTTAATTTATAGCATGATGTCTTTCTTACCTATTTGGGAGAAAGTTCTGTCAGTATCACAGTGAGACACACACAACAGCCTGCCTGCAGGCTGCCGTGCGTCGCACAGGCTGCAAGATTGACAGTTTGACGACGAATGAGAACACATGTATTTGCATCGCGGGTCGCAGATCCGGTTCTAGACCGGATCCAGCCGGATATGGCAAGCATTTGCGGGAGCGGCCGGGATTTCCGGGAGGTTCAGTGCTCGCGGGTGTCCGGGAGGAGATGCTGATTTCCGGGAGACTCCCGCAACATCCGGGAGACTTGGGATGTCTGAACTCAAATTCTGCTTCTGGGGCCAAATACATATCATTTTGGGGGTCCTTCACATGAAAAGGTTTGAACACTACTGACATAGAAACATAGGTTTTTCAAAAAACCTTAGAAGGATTTGAAATATTCAAAGACTTGCACACATTTTCACGGTTTTTCAAAAATAGCAGATCTTCAAGCTCGCAGCGCGGCACTCGGTGCTGCGCTGTGAGCTTGTATATCTGCTATTTTTCAACAGTTAAAGTACCCAGGGCCCAGAATTTGGTGCGACACCCCTGGCTCCACACTTGCATACAAATGCACCCACCACCTCACATATACAAACACCCGCACACCAACCCACCCACCCTCACTCACTCACTCATGCACGCACACAGACACACACAGAGTCTTCCCCACGCATGCACACACATCATTGTATGCACAGTATTTCCATTAGAGTGTCGGGAGTGTGCTCAGTGCCGTGTGACTCATGCTCAAGTTGTGCTCTGTCGTACGACGGTGTCAGGGACACAGGAACAGCCAATCTACAAGTTCACAAGGCATTGCAGATGAGACACGTCGTGAGCTTGCAGATCAGCTACTTTCCGGCGCGAGACACCGCAGCACGAGGAGGTACAAACGGAGCTCAGTCACTGCTGCAGCGCTGTGTCTGCCGCTCCACGGCTGCTCCCTCCCTCCCTCCCTCCCTCCACCACCGAGCCTCAGTAACATGGCCTCTGGTTTGTGCCACTTCATACCAGCTATAGGAGCTACAACAATGCTTTCCAAGGTGATGAGCTACTAGTGGCAATAAGCAGCGAGCACACATATCTGAGAAATCGAAGGGGGGAGGTCAAAATAGCTTTTGTAACAGTCCTTGCTTCGAGCCACTGATGTAACCAAAATTGTTACGCACACACATAGACGCGCACGCACGCACGCACGCACGCACGCACGCACGCACGCACGCACGCACGCACGCACGCACGCACGCACGCACGCACGCACGCACACACACACACACACACACACACACACACACACACACACACACACACACACACACACACACACACACACACACACAGGCAGATGAATATGTAAATAAATTGTGAGGGGAATATGGATCCCTTCTGCTGGGAACAGAATATGTTAATGACTGGCGCAGGGGATGAGTGTTAATCACAAGTGTAGGGTACGTAAATGCATTTTGAAGCGATGTAGGCGCTATGCAAATGACACGTATAAGGGATAGTAGTACGTAAATCGCATGTTGTCAATGACGGCGGGCGTAAGACACGCTGTTGCTGGTGTAAATGAATTGAGTGTTACCGAAGAACATTACGGCGCTATTCACCGAAATGATGCATGTTGGGCTTGGGTTCTTTACAGTTAAGTACACGCATATACTGTATAAATGGAATTCTATAGCGTGTGCTCCATCTATTTGCATTCGAAACCCAAATCAAGAGCCTATGATGAGGGCTGTCGCAGCAGCAACAGTTGCCAGGGAAACCTGATGGAAGGAACCTGCAGGGGTATTATGTGAGGATATGGGTGCCATATGAAAGGTGATTTGCTACTTTCCAGATGAACACTGGCCAGGCTGCAGAGATATGTGGCATCTTTAAAGGAACATGACTGTCAGGGGGCATCGAGTGCCACGCGAGGTGCCCACTGTGACGCTGTTTTGGCGCATTAGTCTCAGAGTACGTAGTCATGGCAACGAGGTGTTGACATAGCGCAATCGCACTGCGAGCAGTGAGCATTTGATAGTGATGACATTCTGAACAGCACAGACTGCCAGTGCATTTAAGCGTGTAAAACCAGAGCAGGGCCTTTCCTGTCCCCCTGTGCAGAGAAAATAATAAAAAAAGACTCTAATACTCTAAACCGTTTCACATTCACTATGTCTCATCTCAAGCAAGAGCCAAGGGGATACAAACAGTGATATTTCAGTCAAATTGTTAACATTGATCTCAAAAAAATATATTGATAATAAAAGCCACCAAGTTTCACAGAGTTAAATTGCCATTTTATGTGCCAGGTTTTTTAATTTTCAAAGTGACTTCTGCTAACAGAACATCTCTCATAATTATAACCAGTGTGATTAGCTAATTATAATAACAATAACAATATTACAATAAAGATAACACTTGATTTAAAAAACAAAATGAAAAATAAAACTAGATAAAATCCCAAAATGAAAAACACTTATAATACTTGTTTTTAAAAGAGATCTATAAGTTTCTTTCTCTTTTTTTCATTTTATTGTCCTTTTCTTTAGAAAAAGCTTTTTTTTCACCCATTACTCTTTACTTTATGCCGTCTAAGTCTTTCTGCCCCGTTTCGTTGAATGAACTTCGCTTACCTTTTAAATGCGTGACAATGATTCCGTCCTTTAGCGCCCCCTGCTGTCATGAATTCCATTCGTACACGATAACACCGAGATACAGTTCGAACATAATCCTCTGCAAAGGAGCAGTCTTCCTCATCAAGGGCTCAAGTCCATGTCCTTTAATGTGTCATGTGATTAGATGAGAGGTCCTGATTGGTTAAGACATCAGAACAGAGTATAGTCACTGAGGGCCACGGTGGGGCGGCCATTTTGAGGGCTGTGTATTTCCTGCTGGAGTTGGGTTAGCAGCACATGGAGTCCCGTCCCAGCACCGTCCCACATCACAAAGAGCATGGCAACAATCACCACACTGGTCCAGGGGCATCACAAGGTGGGGGAAAGTGGGACTGAGTTACTAGGGCCCAAGGTGGAGGGGCCTTAATTATTTTATACTTAGCAATTGAAAAAAGGCACATCTACAAGCTCACAGTGCGGCACCTGCGCTGCGAGCTTGTAGATCTGCTATTTTTGAAGTTGTGAAAATGTGTGCAAATCTTTGAATGTATGTACTTTTTTTAAGCGAACATTTATAACTAAAATGTTGCTTCTGGGGGGTCCCTGGAACTAAATATTTTGAAATGGGGGTCCGTGGCCCAATACATAGAATTTTGGGGGTCCTTCAAAAAAATCTTAAGGATTTGAAATATTCAAAGACTTGCACAAATTTTCAAGATTTTTCAAAAATAGCAGATCGACAAGCTCGCAGCGCATCACTTGGTCTTGGTGCCGTGCTGTGAGCTTGTATATCTGCTATTTTTCAATAGTTAAAGCACAAAATAATGCGTAATAACCCCCTCCCCCTATGAAGAACATTCATGGGTGGCCCACAGTGAATCCTTCTACCCAGGGCCCAGAATTGGGTGCGACACCCCTGTATGTTACCATTTGAGTCTGTTTTACTGAAGGATCCAACAGGATCGGGCATCAACAAGTTCACTTTCATTTACAAATGAAAAAAGTACTTCTCAGCTATTTGTATTCACTAGAAGCAGTGATAATAATAATAATAATAATAATAATGGGAGTTATAGTAATGATAATAATGATAACATAATGTTATAGCAACAACAGCAACAATATCATCAAGATTTGTATTACTTTCTGAAACCAATTGTTGTGCAAATCTTTATCTTTAGAGAGCATGCTAAACCAGCAGCTTTTCAGACAAATATAGTGTAACATAGTTGAGCATTTACTGTGTTCATTTTAACCCTTGTGTTCAGTTCTTTGTTGGTAATGTTGTTGTGTCATATTTGCCAGGGATATTATTGAGATTTTAAAGAAATTCTGAAATAGAATACACAAAAAAAAAAAGGTTTCTAACTCAATTCCAAGCAATATATTTCCCCATTCTTTGTAATAATGTTGTTTTACAGTATGTGGGGAAAAGGAAATCGACTATAATGAAGACCTGAGTGGCATAAATCATATTTATCTTGGGAAATTGTAACTGGAACAAGACTTTCATGTAGTAGATCATTTACATTTGTTTTGAACTGACATTATTCATTGTTTTTCAAATAAAGCATATATCAAAAACAGAGAGCTGGTAGATATTAAGTTACAGTACAGTTTTGTTACAACTATGGTGCCAAATGAAGAGCAGTTTAATTAAACTATAATTATCTTCACATTATTACAATTATTACAATAAAATAATGTACAAGTGACTATATCATTCTAAGAATTTCTTTCACTATCACCGCCATAAATCTCTTTCTCATTTACAATTAAGACATTTAGACAATTTAATTTAACTTAATTTGAACCAGAACATATTTTTCAGGACAGAATCATTTGACTTGGTTTAATGAAAGTCAATTTGGGGGTCCGTGACACGAAAAGGTTTGAAAACCCCTGGTCACATGGTTGAGAGGTCTGTGTGTTTCATTTATGAAATACAGTGCAAATCTAATTGAGCAAAAGGCAAAGAAAATACATTTGTCCATGAGTGAGTGGGTGCATGTGTGCATGTAGCAAGGTGTGAGAACAAATTAGGGATGGTTAATGTCACTAGGAAGAATAGTTGCCTTTTTACTTCATATTTAGCATAACCAGTCTGTTGTCACATACGATTTCCACCCAACTTTCATTCTGAACTGAAAAGAACACAAGGGTTAATCACGTGATGATACATGATAATGATAAAGCAAATAAAGTTGATCATTGTTATCATTATTACCTTTACGCTCATTATTATCAGTACCATGGCCATATTGTATATCAAATGGTGAAGAGTTGTAATCATATTTCATATTATCGCAATATAGCATAAAGATCACCCTTCTCCAATGACCCTGTTTATGTAAATGTGACAGGAGAAGGAACACTATATGTGGCTACAAAAATGTCAAGGCCAAAATAAATTCACTCAAAACACGCAGACATTCCTTTTTAGCTCCAGCTGACGGAGACCGAACTCTCCAGTGTGTCCTTTTGAAGCACAGAGGGAGAGGTCATCTTGTTCATAGCTGAGAAACGTCTCAAGGGACGACCACTACAACAGCTGTCTGCAGTATCCTTCACAAGTTGTAGGTGTCACTCACAAACTTGATAAAGACTCTTCATAATTTATTTCTTTGAATGAAAATATATTTATATATATATGTGTACTTTTAGTCTTTTTTATATATATATTTCCATTGTCCTTTTCTGCCAGGGCATTTCTTTTTTTCTTCTCTCTCCCATGATAGCTCACCGTGTTACTCTCCTTTTCCCTTCAAAAGGACTAGCTAGTCAGGTGTAAAAGGGGAGAAGGTGAGAGTGTAAAACACAACCTCTGTTGTTGTTCACCCCCACTGCAAAGTGCTGGTCTGACACCAAACTGTGTTCTGAACAGTAACTCTGCACTGCTCTAATTTCTCTTTCCCTGTTCTTGGTGCTTCTGGGAAGCGGTGCACTACTCCGGGACCGTCCCAATCAGCCAAACCATTGTTTGTTATCCAATGGCTCTGCCAAGCACTAAGCCTGACAACTTCAACAGTCCGATGTTATTTCCCTATATATACACGAGGGCTCCTGATTGTGTCTGGTAATATTTGAGGCGATCTGTACAGACCTAGTGAATCTCATTGCACACAATGTGCATTATCCATAACTTCCCACAATGGCGGTGGATGCCGATGAAAATCTAGTTCTGTTTTTACTTTGGCACAGATCTTAGCAGGTTTGACATGTAATTCACTCTGAAGCTCATCATCTATATTGATATCTTCGTGCACGTTCCATAAGTTGAAGTGTCTAGGCAGATGCTAATGCCAGGGAAAGTGTTGAGTGAATGTCTACTTCAGTCTCCTTACCTGTTTCTCTCTGTCAATGAACTGACAATGCAAAACAGCTTCTATGTCAAATTTAATGTTTTCTGTAATCTGTCCATGAGGATAATCGGCTACAATCAGTCGCATATATTCTCTCTCTATCTCTCTGTTTTCTCAACACCCTCTCCCCACCTCTATCCCCGCATTCTCGCTCTCATATTTGAGTCTCTTGCACATTTTCCTTGGAGCCACTTTTAAAGAGCAGCGGCTCGTTCTGGCCTTTACCCATAAGGCCTTTCAGAGAACTGTGGATGCCCAGCTGGGGCAGTGGCACGGGGGAGGGCAGGGCACCACCTGTTCCCACACTGGTGGAGGATGGCGCCTGGGAGCAGGAGATGGGCGTGCCCTGGGCCTGAGAGCACGGCGAGGGGTTGTTGTTGTTGTTGAGGCCCATGCCCAGGCCCATCATGTTGTTGTTGAAGTGATGGGGTTTGTAGTAGTTGAGGTGGTTGAGGTGATCGGACCGGGCCAGGTTTGGCAGGTTGACTACCTCGGGGTGGTGCAGCCTCAGACTCTGGCCCCCTCCGATCCCACTGCTCCCGCCCTGCGTCACAGTGGCGCCCCCCGAGATGCCGCTGCCGCGCCCGCTGGCCCCGCCCCCCAGCTCGTCCTCCACGTTGATGATCTCGATGGCGCGGGCGGGGCCGTGGTGCTTGTGCAGCTGATGCTGCTTCCGTAGCTTGTAGAACACCACCAGCATCACCGCTGCCATGAAGGTGATGGCTACGAAGCAGCCGATGATGATCTTGGTGGTCTTCATCACGTCGTCCAGGCCCGAGAAGCCTGGCTCAGTGATGGGCACAGTGAAGGTGGGCCGCGTGGCCCGAGGAGACGAGGAGGACCACCCAGCTATCAGCGAGGAGGCCGTGGTGGGAGTGCCTTCTGGCCACAGGAGGGACGGCGTGGGGCCAGGCTGAATGAATGTCTCGTTGATGGCGATCAGGGCGGAGTCTTCCTCCCCAGTGGACTCCACTGTCTCCACGGTGACAGTGGTGAAGTAAGTGTAGTTAACACTGACATCAGCAGCAGTTACGTTGAGAACAGCGGTCGCAGTGGTGTTGCCCGCAGAGTTGGTGACCATGCAGGTGTACTGGCCCGTATCGCGCAGGGTGACATTAGTGAAATTCAGAGTGCCATCGTGCAGGACGGAGATGCGGACCTTGTAGGAGCCATGGGTCATCAAGGTGCCGTTAGGAGTGATCCAGTTCACAGAGGTCATGGAGGTGCCAGTGCGACACTTGAGCTCGGCAGCCATACCCTCTGTGACGTTGAGGTCAGTCGGTGGCTCCACAATGACAGGAGCATAGCAAGTGAAGTGGCTTTGGTCAAGCTCGCCAATGTACCTCCCCTTCAGGCCAGGGGGAGCATGGCAGCGGGCACAGCAGGTGGTGTTGCTGGGCACTGTCTCTTTCAGCCACCAGCTGAGCCATAGCACATCACAGTTGCATACCCAGGGGTTGTGGTTGAGGTGCACCCTCTCCAGCTGATGAAGGGGCGTGAAGAGGTCATGGGGCAGAGAATGCAGAGAGTTGTGGGACAGGTTGAGCTCCTCCAGATTTTTCAGGTCATCGAAGGCGTTGCGCTCGATGACAGACACCTGTGAGTGCATGAGCCATAACTTGCGGAGAGACACCAGGCCCTGGAAGGAGCCAGGCCGGATGATCTCCAGACGGTTTCCTGACAGCTCCAACTCCTCTAGACGCACCAGAGCTGTCAGTTTGGGGATGTCCTTCAGCCCACACATTCCCAGGTTCAGGTAGCGTAGGTTGATGAGGCCCACAAAGGCCGCATCGGAGATGAAGTCCAGCTTCTTCAGCTCGCCCAGATCCAGGCGCCTGAGCGAGGGCACGCGGTGAAAGGCGTAGCCCGGCAGCGTCTCGATGGGGTTATTCCGCAGCCACAGCTCCCGCAGCTTGCTGAGGTACTCAAAGGCGTGTGACGGCACCAGCGTGAGGCGGTTGTCAAAGAGCTCCAGCGTGTTGAGGTTGGGGAGGCCATTGAACGCTCCAACCTCAATCTGACGGATCTGATTTTTGGAGAGCTGTAGGATCTCGAGGTGCCTCAAGTGCTTGAAAGTGTCTGACTTGATGACCTGGAGGGCAGAGATAGATGAGGTTACTATCAGACATGTAGGGTGAGGCAAAGACAACCTGAGTCTTAAAAGCTACAATCTGGCACTTTTAACCAATCTGTTTGGTACGGTATGTTAATACAATATAACTAGCACATCTTTAGTGGTTGGCAGTGGTCTCCCTATTCCAGGGGTCTTCAACGTTTTCAGGCCAAGGACCCCTTAGTTGAGAGAGAAATGAAGCAGGGACCCCAACAACCTGTTCATAGATTCCATATAGTTTCATTGTTTGACAGACAGCACAATCATCAGTGTATTTTGGATTCATGTCAATTTGTGTTTTCAAATATTTAACCAATTGAACTGTCAATACTTCTTAAACGTGACCTTTCATTCTGTACTTAGTCTGCTCTTTTTCCCCTCTACACCAAAGCTCTTTGCCAAAAAAACGATCTACAAGCTCACAACGCCTTGCAGCGCGTTGTGAGGCGTTGTGAGCCCCCTAGGGGCGTTGTTTGCCCCTTAGGGGTCCCGGACCCCCTGTTGAAGACCCCTGCCCTATTCCATTGAGAGATTAACCCTGGTAGAACAGACTGGTTGGCAATGTCATTATATGTAACAGACGGCACGCTGGATGGAGAATGAACATTGTTGCAATTACCTCAATCCGTCGGGAGATACAATGGACATAGTTTTAACCATCCCAAAATCCATACTTAAAAAATATAAAAGGTTATATAAAATCAATGTCTTTTTTTCTCTCACAAAGAATCAGATGATCACAGAGAGGAAACAGAAACTGAAAACTGGAAACACAATTCTGAAATTGATTGGATGCAATTCAAAGTAACTGAATGTGTATGTTTTTGTGTATTTCTTTTCTTTACAAGCAGAAAGGGATGTTTAGTCTCTTGAGAAGAGATGTTTCCGGAAAACACATGGGTTCTAGGCAGCCCGGACATCCACCACCAACACCAACGCTGTCCAAATGGAGCTCATTTGGCGGGGAGTAAAACACACGACACAAGCCAGCCCCTTAAAACTCTGACTGTGTGAGATATGTAGTATGGCCAAAGCCCTTTGTGAGGCAGAGAGAAAGACTCCTGGAGTCAGGCCACAGCCTGCTCTGTATGTAGAGCAGAAGAAGGAGGGGGTGATAGGCAAAGAGGGGGAGAGGAGGAGAGCGACAGAGAGAGGGGGGAGAAGGAGAGGAGGAGGAAAGAGGGAGAGTGAGGGATAGGGAGAGGGAGAGGGCGACAGAGGGAGAGGGAGAGATGGAAGTAGGCAGGAATGGGGATGTTTAAGAGGGGGTGGGAGCTGTCAAGGCTTTACTCTCATGGTACTCAGTGGAGGAAAAAATAATCCAGAGAATCTAGGATGCCTTCAGGTGTTAAAACATTTTTAGATTTTTAATCATTTCAAAGTGGGGCTTCAGGATACAACAAACCGAATCTGAATTTGTAGGCTATCTAAAAGAGCAATGAGTGTTTTTTATCGTTTCATTATTATCTTTCCTATAAGCAGCATCTCTTAAAAGATGGCTGACAAAACCATGATGATTAATTTATGTTTCCATGTGTGGGAATCAGAACCAGGAACCTCCTGGTTCGATCCTGGGATCCCCCGGGCATTGAGTAAAAAATGTCCTTGAGCAAGACATTGAAAGCCTAACTGCTGGAGTGAGCACGCTGGTGCCGTAGGGAAAGTTAGCTGACATCTTGACAAATCTGGGAAATACATGCTTACCAATAGATTTCTTAAGAAATGTGTTCATAAAGGTGTCTACTATCACTTCTGAATTTGTTCCAACCCAACCCCCTTGGGAAACTTTGTGGGAGCCAATCAAAGTTGGGGTCCCACTGACTTTACTATACAGAGGAAAAAAAACGCAAAAGATAAATCTGCTTTAAGTATGTGAGGGGTCAAACTAGGGTTTTTTCATGATTCTGCATCCATTGCAAGCATTTGCTTTGCACGAAAAACATTCCTTGGGCTAAAAACAGCCCCCACAAATGATGAAAAGTGATGACTCATAAACCATAGTTTTGTGGGGGCCGTTTGTAGCCAAAGGAATGTTTTCTTTTTTTTTTGTAAAACAAATGCTTCCACTGGATTCAGAATCATGAAAACCCCCTAGTTTGACCCCTTACGTGCTACTTAAAGGAGTAGTTCACCCCCAAAATGACTTTTTTTCTATTGATTAGTCATGCCATGGAGAGTAGAGTTCAATAATATTTTTTGGTTTTTGTCACATTCCTAAGACAAAAATGTGATAACAGTAAATTTACCCCCATTGATTCCGGATGGTGACCCGTTTCGAAACGGGTCACCATCCGGAATCAATGGGGGTAAATTTACTCGAATCAAATTTTTGTCTTAGGAATGTGACAAAAACCAAAAAATATTATTGAACTCTACTCTCCATGGCATGACTAATCAATAGAAAAAAAGTCATTTTTGGGGTGAACTACTCCTTTAAAGCAGATTTATGTTTTGTATTCTTTTCCTGTAAAGTCAATGGGTCCCAACTTTGATTGGCTCCCACAAAGTTTCCCAAGGGAGTTGGTGATAGTAGACACCTTTATGAACACATTTGTGAAGAAAGCTATTGGTAAGCATTTTCCCAGATTGGTCAAGAATATGGCTAACTTTCCCTAACTACATGGTTGCCTAAGCTCTCGGTGTGACTGTAATGCATATTGTAAAGCACTTAGTTTGACCTAACTCCTAAGAGGTCTGTGTTTCAAAATTGTGTTTCCCGAACAATTTGACATACAGTTGAGGTACTGGACATTGACAATCCCAATTAATAAAGAACATTGATTTCATTAGCAGGGGCAAAAAACGTCAAAAAGGCATTTCAATTTGGAAAAGAACAAAGCAGTCAGCAACTACCGTAAGAGTAAAAGTATAAATAAGTAGCTTCTTAATGATGGTCTGTGGTTAAATGATCTCCCCTTGAACCTGTAAAACCTCAAATGCTATCTTGGGGCTTCAGATAAAAATGGTAATGCACACACTGAGGCATGGTAGTCTCATGGAAATATGCCTTACTTTCAATCCATAAAACCGTCCCTCGGTTTGGCACAGGTTTAAAAGTCTACTCTTTACTACTGTCTTTTAGCAAAATATTTAATAAATAATAAATAAAATAAATAATGAACTAAAGCATCAACATGTTAACATGTTAACATCTACACTTGCCTGCTCCGCTGCATGTGTAAACATAAGGGATTTCCGGTATGACGATGGAATAGGGAAGACACGTGGAGAGAGGCTCCCAGGCATAATTCCACTTATTTATACATACTTTAAATGCTGCAGATATACTGTAGTAAGACTGTGAACTCATTAACTTATAGTGAGTTAAGATAGGAGGTCATTTCAACAATGTTGGGTAAGTAAAAAGCAGCATTGCAAAAACAGAAAACAAACACACACACACACACACACACACACACACACACACACACACACACACACACACGCGCGCACACACACACACACACACACACACACACACACACACACACACACACACACACGCACACATGCACGCACACAGATGGACATAGCGCTGCAAAGCAGGGACGTGCAGAGAATGTTAGAGAGGCAGGGGCTGACATTTTTAAAAGGGCCTTTTGGTGGAAATATCGAAAATGGCAGACCTTGGAGGTCGGCTATTTTCGATACTTGATACTACACCGAACTAAGCATAATCAAGTCAATACTGGAGATGTGCTTTACGACATGGATTTCTACACAGAGAGGGCAATTCTTTCAACATAAGATGCTGCATTCAAGTTCAGGAGAGTTTACTTTGGACAAGACAATTCTCTTGAATGCTGCCTTCAGGTATGGCATGGAAAGAGGGCATTTGCATTTCTTTCACCATAGTAAAAACTGCATTCATGGTCTGGAGAGGGCACTTTTTACAGACAGATATAAGGTCAGGGGCTCAAGCCCCCTTTGATGTCTATGTGTCAGTGTTGTTTTTGACAGCAAATTTTGATTTAGTTTTAGTCATAGTCTTTTGAATAGGCGTAATTATAGTCATAATTTAGTCACCCAAACAGTTTTAGTCTAATTTTAGTCAACTAAATATCATAAGATTTTAGTCGACTAAATCCACTGTTGATTTAGTCAACTGTAGAAATGTATTTTGGAGGGCCTTAATGGCATCATAATGACTGATTTTACACTTGGTTGCGTGCTGAAAATAGCCGATCTACAAGCTCACAACGCATCGCGCTGCGACGCGTTGTGAGCTTGTAGATCTGCTATTTTCAGCAACCAAACATAAAATGACTCGCTTCTCCATTAGTCCCTCCCTAACGTTTTAGTCTAGTTTTTATTTTGTTGACAAAATTGTCAATATATTTAGTCTTAGTTTTAGTCATCACAGCTGAGTTTTTATTTCGTTTTTATTTCGTTTTCGTCAGTGGAAAAAAAGGCAGTCGACAAACATTTTTCGTCATAGTTTTAGTCGACGAAATCAACACAGCTATGTGTGGCACGTGCCCGGCGCTGCAAAGACTCACCTGTATTGAGTTCTCCTGCAGGTTGAGGTATCGCGTGTTGACTGATATACTCTCCGGCACGTCGTCCAAGTTCTGTCTGGTGCAGATGACTCGACTGGCCTGGTTGGAGCAGGTGCAGTGGGAGGGGCAAGAGGAGGAGGCGGCTCCCACCAACTCTGGCCCAGGGGGGAGGAGCCGCAGTAACAGCTGGGCCAATAGAAGGAGGAGGGGGGAAGGGCAGGGGAGGCAGGTCACCGTGGTGATGCGCATGGCAACTGGGACATGACCCTGCTCTTGTTCCGAAGGTGTAGGTGAGCTGACTCCACGCTGCGCGGAAGGCTTATGTTCCTTTAGTCCTCTGGCGGGCAATTTGCTCCCTTTAATGATGCGTCGTCTCAGACATTTTGTCCTCCCGCGTCTATCCGTGTTTATTCCCCTCTTGTTTTTTTATGTAGAAATGTGCAGATAAACAGATGTTATTCCCTTTTTTCGTCTCGCTGTCTGGGGATTTGAGCGAGGCCCTTTGAGGAGTGAGAAGAATCCAGGAGTTACTGTGAAAGAACAAAAGAGAGAGAGAGAGGAGAGAGTGTGAGTGAGAGCGAGAGAGCAGATATTAAAAGACTATACAGATTCGGTGCTCCCACGTTTTCACCGGGAGAAAATGAATACGACAAATAATAAGTAGACGTCTACAGTATATCTTATCGCGGGGGGGATTGTCAAAACATCTTTGAGAAGAAATTACGACTTATGTCACTGCTTATCAAATCCCACATAATCCCTGAGCAGACATTTTTTGCCAGCAATCAAATCCTTGCACCCAGGGCAGGTGCAAGGCGGAAAGCTTCAATTAATAGTTTACAAGCAGTAGGAGCGAAATGCAGAAACAGACATTCAAACTAAAGTCACAATCTGGTCAGACATAGTCAGGCTGCTGATATTGTACACGTACTTTAGGCTCACTCGAACACTCTGCTACACCAGTGGGTCTCAAAGTGTTCTTGAGGGGGTTCCAATTGTGTCTGTAACTCTGAGAGTGTTCAAAAGGAACCAAATGGACCTGCACAGGTCCATTTGGTTCCATTTGAACACTCTCAGAGTTATGGAAGTCCTTGATCTCAAAACGTTTGAGAACCACGTCGTGCTACACTAAATGGAACAGAGCCTTCAATAGAATCATAGCCTTGCGTAGCCTCACAAATCTGACATTTCAAAGAAAAATTGCTCTTGGCAGATTAGGTCTGGCCCTGCTCAGTTATTAAAATATTTAACAACCAAGGGCCCAGTTTGCAAATGTAGAGTAGTCGTATCACCTTTGCGCGACTCTAATTGGCAGTAGGTGTGAATCTTTTTGTAACCGCCGATTGGTGAAAAGAACACTGACACCAACCAGGGCCCGGTATGCAAATGTGGGGCGTGTGTATTACCTTTGCGCTGCTCTGATTGGTTGTAGGTCTAACCAATAGAGTCAGTTTGAATCTTTTTGTAACCGCCCCTTGGAAAAGAAAACAACACTGACAAGAACCAGACTAATATCCACACAGTGATATTGTCTGGCTATGCAAGGCTAATAGAATTACTGGTAACACCTGTGAAGACAGTAAGGAAGCTAGGGGCCCAATTTCTGCCTAATTTCATTCCAATATGGCTGCCGTGCATAGAGCCTATTGTGTTCGTTGGAGAGCTTGGCTAAGACGGTAGGGCTGTCACGATTATGACATTTTACATGACGATTAATTGTCACTCAAATAATTGCGATTAACGATTTAATTGTGTTTTTGTCGTTGACAATTACATTTCTGTTTGGCTTGTAGGATTTGAAGTTGCACATGGCAAATATGACACATAACCTAAATATACAAAGAAACGAAGGACATATTTGACAATATTTGACAACAAGCTCACAACGCGCCGCGATGCGACGCGTTGTGAGCCTGTAGATCGGCTATTTCCACCATTTTAAATGTTTGAACATAATAAACATCTTTCAACATGTAAACGATTATGACGATTATCGCAAAATAGTTGCGATTACGTAAAATAATTGCGATTAGACGATTATGTAATAATTGTGACAGCCCTACAAGACGGAGGCACCAAGGGGAGGATTGAACCCCGGTCTCCGCTGTGGCGGGCAGGTATTTCACTCCGACCAGACGCCCTCTAGCCCTGTGGATTATTAATGCCCGTCTGCACCACCAACACGACCACAACGCCAGGAGCAAACTCCGCCAGCGAGCCATTTCACCGTCTGTGCAAGCATAACATTGGTCGTGGAACAGCAGCAAATGCTAATTCCATTTCCATACCAGGCTCAGCGTTGTCTGCTCCTGAGGCCAGGGGGACGGTGGCAAATGGTGCAATCTACAATAACACTAATAGGCCTAGAATTATTGAATGCTTTAACCAGTGAAAAATAGCAGATATACAAGCTCACAGCGCGGCACCGAGTGCCGCGCTGCGAGCTTGTAGATCTGCTATGTTTGAAAAAGTCGTGAAAACGTGTGCAAATCTTTGAATATATGTATTTTCAAAGCAAACGTTTGTAATTCAAATTTTGCATCTGGGTGGTCCCTGGAACTAAATATTTTAAGATGGGGGTCCGTGGCCAAATAAATATCATTTTGGGGGTCCTTCAAATGAAAAGGTTTGAGAACCACTGACATAGTAGTTTCTCAAGAACAGACTTAACTGAGCTCCATTTAAGGGAAAAGGACATTTTCTTTGACGATGGCTGGCCAGATTGCTGACATAGAAACATAGATTTTTCAAAAAAACCTTAGAAGGATTCCAAAGACACTTATAGAATCGGGTCAAAATTCAAATTTTCACAATTTTTCAAAAATAGCAGATCTACAAGCTCGCAGCGCGGCACTCGGTGCCGCGCTGTGAGCTTGTATATCTGCTATTTTTCAATGGTTAAAGCATAAAATTATGATACACAATATAGTGTACCCGTTCTGAATGCGTTAACACTAATAGATGGCTCTGCCACCCTGAAGCAGGACATGCAGGAGCAGGGGGAGGAGGGAGGCTAGCGGGGCCTCGTCGCCGCCTCTCCACAGGTTATTTAGACCTGAATCACCTCGAATAAGGCCATCCAGCAATCTAGAGACGGTTATTAATGATGATGCTTGTAAACGATGGGACTTTGACACACAAACTCATTTGACACGCTGATCATTCTCACTTGGCGCGGTTAAAAGGGGGGTGGGGGGGTTGAGGGGGGTGGGGAGAGAGAGAGAGAGAGAGAGAGAATGAGGAAGAGAGGGATTATTAATCTGATAGATGACTGTACGGCTGCAGGCAGAGGAGGGAATTATCAACACTACAGTAATAGATGAATACTGAACAGCGGCAGAGAGAGACAGAGAGAGAGAGAGATGGAGAGAGAGAGATAGATGGAGAGAGAGAGAGAGAGAGAGAGAGATGGAGAGAGAGAGATAGATGGAGAACTGGCTGAACGAAAGGCATGATGAGGGATAAAGACTAAGAGAGGTATAAATAATGGGAAGAGCAGAGAGGAGATCAGCGGTAAAAGAAAGATTAAAAAAGTGGAAGACAGAAAATAGGGAATAGAGAGAAAGATAGGAAGAGGACACATTAATATTAATAGTCTCTCTCTCCTTTCTTGGAAAGAGAGAGAGACACACAGAGAGAGAGAGGGATAGGGAGAGACAGAGAGGGGAGAGAGAGAGAGGAAAGACTCAATAGAGAGATGAATATAAAGGAGACAGAGATGGAGGGAGAGGGGAGTGACAAACACAGAGACGAATATAAAGCAGAGAGCAGCGGAGGAGACGGAGGTAAAGAAGACAATATGGAAGGATGAATATGAAACAGGTGGAGGGAGAGAGAGAGAGAGAATGGTGGAGGAGTAGGAAGAGAGGGAGGGAGGAAGAGAGAGAGGGAGAGGCAGAGATTGATCAATAATGCGGACCTAGAGTGCAATGACATTAAAACACACACAAGGACACAGTGATAAATCATATCAGCAGCAGTATCTGTGCTCGTGGCCAGCGTGAGGGAACAGGACACCAGTCCTCAAGCGCTCTGCTACTGGGACTGCAACACTGCCACTCATAACCTCTCTCTCTCTCACACACACAAACACACACACACGCACGCACGCACGCACGCACGCACGCACGCACACACACACACACACACACACACACACAGAGCAGTCTTCTGCTGTGCGTTTAAAACGGCAGCAGCAGCAGCAGCAGCAGCGATGCACGTGCATAACAAAAGGGAAAGAGCCATCCGAGGCGTGCTATTTTGGGGAACGGGCTCTCACCTTTTTTCCATTTAAATCTTTCTTCCCACCCTCACCCTTGTGTGCAAATGAGAAAGATCTTAAAGTGTTGGGGGTGGGGCGGGGCGTTGCGGTGTGTGTGTGTGTGTGTGTGTGTGTGTGTGCTTATTTTTGGGGGCGAGCAGCACCTGAGAGCACCAGCAGAGAGGTGTGTGAGAGGAGAATGGCTGGGAGGTGAAGGCGCTGGTTGGGATGCATGCATGTTAGAGGGAGTGTGTGTTAAGTCCATAGAGGGAGCTGAGACTAGTTGGAGTCGACAGCTGGTTAGAGGCTGGTTGATTGTATTCCACTTCAAAGCTGTCACTGTTACATCTGAACTCTCTCTCTTGCACGCACACAAGCACGCGCATGCTCGCTTTCTCACTTGTCGTATGCATGCCATTAAGCATGCACGCACGCATGTACGCACACGCACACACACGCACACACACACCACACACACACACACACACACACACACACACACGTTTCTAGACAGATATCGGTCTCTCTCCATGTTCCTGTCTCTCTCACCATCTCTCTCTCTCTCTCTCTCTGTATTTCTATCTCTGCTGTCTCTGTCTCCCTCTCTATTCCTCTATTCCTCTCTCTCTCTCTCTCTCTCTCTCTCTCTCTCTCTCTCTCTCTCTCTCTCTCTCTCTCTCTCTCCGTTTAGACTGTAGTGCTTAGAGATGTTCCAGACGTAGCACTTTGAGAGTCTGTGCAGGTTCTCTGTACCCCCCCTGCCCTCCCATGTGTTCTCCTCAATCCTGTCCTAAATCTCCCCCGCCTCCTTTGCCCCCCCCCCCCCCCCCATGTTCCTGTCCTCTGTCTCCCTCTGTGTTGACTTCTTGTCCAGCGGCTGGCTGAACACTGCAGTGGCCCCTCCTCCGTTTGATGAGAGATTAACCTGTTAACTCTGACACACATTAACCCTTGACCCCTGGCTCACTCCTGCTTGGCAACACAGAGAGACACTGGCAGGGCTGTCACACCAAATTCTGGGCCCTGGCCTGGGTACAAGGATTCACTCACATTTTGTGCTTTAACTATTTTTGAGATATTTTTCTTTGAACATTTCAAATCCTTCTTAGGTTTTTTTTTTTTTTTTTTAAACCTATGTTTCTATGTCAGTGGAGCTCAAACTTTTTCATGTGAAGGACCCCCAAAAATGATATGTATTTGGCCACGGACCCCCATCTCAAAATATTTAGTTCCAGGGACCACCCAGAAGAAGAATTTGAGTTACAAATGTTCGCTTAAAACATACATATATTGAAAGATTTGCACACATTTTCACGACTTTTAAAAAATAGCAGATCTGCAAGCTCGCAGCTCACAAGTGCCGTGCTGTGAGCTTGTATATCTGCTATTTTTCAAAAGTTAAAATTAAGGTCCCTCCACCTTGGGCCCTGGTAACTCAGTCCCACTTCTCCCCCCCCCCCCCCCCCCCATTGTGACGCCCCTGGACACTGGACCAATTCCTGCGTCCTTCTACTTCTCTCTCTCTCTCTCTCTCTCCGCTTCCAGCTTGCTCGCTCACTCGCTCACTCACTCGCTCACTCGCTCACTCTCTGTCTCTCTCCTCCTATCCCTCTCTCTCTCTCTCTCTCTCTCTCTCTCTCTCTCTCTCTCTCTCTCTGTTTCTCTACATTTAAATCTTGGCCAACAGAGTTACCATGGTTACCTATTCACCACAGTCTCCATCGCACTCAGTCACTCACTCAGTCACTCTCTCACACATGCACTTTTCTCTCTCTCCAGCTGTCTCTCCCCCCAATTTCACGTCCAACCGCCTCCCTGTTCCCTCATTAACATCCCGACGACTCACCCGCCTGTGAACGCTCACATGCACCCGTTTGCGTGCATTTACACCAGCGCTGCAGACGAAATGCACCTTACAGTACAAATGGTAGACGAATGGGGTTAGGGGTTAGGGTCTGGCTGTGGTACTGTGACAGTACCACAGCCAGACCAGTGGACAAGTGAGCAACTACAGATGCTACATGAGTGGTTCTCAAATTATTTTGTGGGGTCCCCAGATGATTAGCTTAATGTAAAAAAAAGATTCTCACTCAACGGTAAACAAACCAACACAAGTGTATACAGGGTATCTGCACATTTATAAAGTGACAATTTAAGGATTTTTAAGACCGTTTTAATACCAAACTGGCCAAACTGTCAAATATTAAGTAAGCAAGAGACGAACATTGTGGGCCGCCCGCTGGCCTACTGGTCCAGGCGCATACCACTTAGGCATTGCCACATAGGCATGGATGCCTGGCGGCTCACAACTCATCGCACTGCGTGGCGCGACCCCCAAAATAATAATATTTTAACTGGGGACCCCCCCACCCAGACAAGCACTAAGAGTCGAGGCATTACATTTTGTATATAACACGGTTCAATTGTGAAGTGAGGATGTAGATCTGCTATTTTCACAATTTCTGCCTCTAATATTTGACAATTTGGCGAATGTTTGATTTGTCATTCAAAAAGTCCTTAAATTGTCAGATACAATGTACAGACACCCTCTATACACTTAAAACTTTACGCTGGTTTGTTTACTGTCGAGTGAGAAAACAATGTTGCACATTACGTTAATGATCTGGGGACCCCTCAAAATAATTTGGGGACCCCCCTGGTGGTCCCGACCCACAGGTTGAGAACCACTGTCCTAACAGACAGACGAGGCAGGCAGACAAAAAGACAAACAAGAGGGCGTGCGGGCAATACTGACAGAGTGAACTGACATCCTACACACGGCACATGCAGACATGAAGATAGACAGAGATTCAGATGGACGTGAGCGCATTCCTTCCTTCTCTCCAGGGTCCCGTCTTGCAATCAGCATGGAAGCTGGGAGCGGGCCCAGGGGTGTCCCACCAAATTCTGGGCCCTGGCTACAAGGATTCACTGCGGGCCCCCCATGAATGTTCTTCACAGGGGGAGGAGGCTTAACCCATTTAGACTGTGCTTTAACTATTGAAAAATAGCAGATCTTCAAGCTCACAGCGCGGCACCGAGTGCCACGCTGCGAGCTTTGAGTTACAAATGTTTGCTTAAAAAATACATATATTCAAAGATTTGCACACATTTGCACACATTTTCAAAAATAACAGCACAGCGAGCTCGTATATCTGCTATTTTTCAATAGTTAAGGATAAAATAATTCCAGGCCCCTCCACCTTGGGCCCTAGTAACTCAGTCCCACTTTTCCCCCGCTTGTGACGCCCCTGAACGGGCCCATCAATAATGACTCTGCACACCCCAAGATGGCAGCTCATGCAGCCACGAGGAAAAGAGCTCATCATGTCCGTTGGGCGCTGTGGGAATAGAGCCCCGACCTTCCCAACGTCGTAGAGCGACACTGACTCGTAAGTCAAAGTGGTGACGTACAGCAGCTTGGTGGCCGGGAAAACCCTGCCTTTCCTCACCTCACGGTTCAGATGTAATTCAGACGATAAGTAAAGAGCGACTTGATCCGTTCCAGCAGATAGCTATTCTACACCTATACTACAAGGGCCTTTTGCTGATACTGCTATTATGTCAGGTGTACTTTTTATGATGGCTGCTGATCCTGCTAAAATCCACTGATTGTTATGCGACCTGGGCAGTGGATCATCTCAGCCACACCAACTCAAAACGGCCAAAGACGGATTCTGTTCGGCGGTTCCCGACATTCGGTCGTGTTGGAAGTCACCATTATTACAGAAATATATACTGCATGCTATGCTGAACGTAATCCACTTAGTGTCATCTTTTCAAAATGCATATTTACCGTGCAGTTTGTGTTTGTATGCTTATTTCGCAATACCTATTGCGCAATCCTCTGTAGAGTGAGTTTGTCATCATGGTCACAAGAGTATCGGGTTTCAAGAGGGAAGGGGGGGGTTAGAGAGAGAGAGAGAGGAGAGAGAGAAGAGAGAGAGAGAGAAAGAGAGAGAGAGAGAGAGAGAGAGAGAGAGAGAGAGAGAGAGAGAGAGAGAGAGAGAGAGAGGTACAGTAAGATACAGTAGATTACAGTACAGTAAGATACAGTACAGCAAGGTACAGCATAGTACAGTACAATACGGTACAGCAAGGTACAGTAGAGTACAGCAAAGTACAGTACAATACGGTACAGCAAGGTACAGTAGAGTACAGCAAAGTACAGTACAATACGGTACAGTCAGGTACAGTAGAGTAAGATACAGTAGATTACAGTACAGTAAGATACAGTACAGCAAGGTACAGCATAGTACAGTACAATACGGTAAAGCAAGGTACAGTAGAGTACAGCAAAGTACAGTACAATACGGTACAGCAAGGTACAGTAGAGTACAGCAAAGTACAGTACAATACGGTACAGTCAGGTACAGTAGAGTAAAGCAAAGTACAGTAAGGTAAGGTAAAGTAGAGTACAGTACAATACGGTACAGTAAGATACAGTAGATTACAGTACAGTAAGATACAGTACAGCAAGGTACAGCATAGTACAGTACAATACGGTACAGCAAGGTACAGTAGAGTACAGCAAAGTACAGTACAATACGGTACAGCAAGGTACAGTAGAGTACAGCAAAGTACAGTACAATACGGTACAGTCAGGTACAGTAGAGTAAAGCAAAGTACAGTAAGGTAAAGTAGAGTACAGTGCAATACGGTACAGTACAGTACAGTACAGTACAGTACAGCAAAGTACAGTACAGTACAATACGGTACAGTCAGGTACAGTAGAGTAAAGCAAAGTACAGTAAGGTAAAGTAGAGTACAGTGCAATACGGTACAGTACAGTACAGTACAGTACAGTACAGCAAAGTACAGTACAGTACAATACGGTACAGTCAGGTACAGTAGTGTACAGCAAAGTACAGTAAGGTAAAGTAGAGTACAGTAGAGTACAGCAAAGTACAGTAAGGTAAAGTAGAGTACAGTAGAGTACAGCAAAGTACAGTAAGGTAAAGTAGAGCACAGTAGAGTACAGGACAGTAAGGTAAAGTAGAGTACAGTAGAGTACATTAAAGTACAGTACAGTAAGGTAAAGTAGAGTACAGTAGAGTACATTAAAGTACAGTAAGGTAAAGTAAGGTACAGTAGAGTACATTAAAGTACAGGACAGTAAGGTAAAGTAGAGTACAGTAGAGTACATTAAAGTACATTAATGTACAAAGTACAATACAGTAAGGTACAGTAGAGTACAGTACAGTAAGGTACAGTAGAGTACATTAAAGTACAGTACAGTAAGGTACAGTAGAGTACATTAAAGTACAGTACAGTAAGGTACAGTAGAGTACATTAAAGTACAGTACAGTAAGGTACAGTAGAGTACAGTAGAGTACAGTAAAGTACAGTACAGTAGAGTACAGTAAAGTACAGTACAGTAAGTGGATGGATGGATGTGGATGGATGCATGGATGGATGGATGGATGGATGGATGGATGGATGGATGGATGGATGTGGATGGATGGATGGATGGATGGATGGATGCATGGATGTGGATGGATGGATGGATGGATGGATGCATGGATGGATGGATGGATGGATGCGAATGGATGGATGTGGATGGATGGATGTGGATGGGTGGATGGATGTGGATGGATGGATGGATGGATGTGGATGGATGTGGATGGATGGATGTGGATGGATGGATGGATGGACAGACAGACAGATGGATGGATGTGGATGGATGGATGGATGTGGATGGATGGATGCATGGATGGATGTGGATGGATGTGGATGGATGGATGGATGTGGATGGGTGGATGTGGATGGATGGATGCATGGATGGATGGATGTGGATGGATGGATGGATGGATGTGGTTGGATGCATGGATGGATGGATGGATGGATGTGGATGGATGGATGGATGGATGTGGATGGATGGATGGATGGATGTGGATGGATGGATGTGTGGATGGATGGATGGATGGATGGATGGATGTGGATTGATGGATGTGGATGGATGGATGGATGTGTGGATGGATGGATGGATGTGGATGGATGGATGTGGATGGATGGATGTGGATGGATGGATGGATGGATGTGGGTGGATCACTGCTGCAACGTAGCTGTGAGCGCCTGCGAAGCAGGCGCGATCTCTAGATGTGAGCGGCCCGAAGGGCCGCGAACCTCTAGTGTGCTCAATGGATCGGAATAGGGGAAGAGCTTCCCTCTGTCTCTCTCCAGCACTCCTTTTCTTTCCGTCTTTCCAACATAACAACCTAACAATCTATTTTATAGGCATTTCTACATCATTATTCTTGGAACAGGGCAGTGCATCACTATGGCTCTGATACTGTTTGTATTGTGGTACTGTATACCACCGCATACCACTTATTAGGCATGGATGCCTGTTGGCGCCGCCGGTTCGATTCCCGATCCGGACGACCGTTGCCGCATGTTGCTTCCCATCTCTCCCCCCATTTCCTGTCAGTCTACTGTCCTATCCAATAAAGGCATAAAAGCCCAAAAACAAATCTTAAAAAAAAAAGTATTATATTATTCATATTAACCACTTTAGCTGGCCTAAATGCCTTAAATGTAAACATAAAATGAGGTACATCCTATATAACAATTGGGTAATTGGGCAGACCACGGCCACTATGAATCAAACATAACCATAAACAAACCCATATACTGTATATAGGAATATATGGGGCAGCAGTGGATCAGGCAGTGGCTCTGTGGATGGAGAACCACAAGGTTCCCAGTTCGATCCCGGCTCCCCCAGAGTTAGCGTCGAAGTGTCCCTGAGCAAGACGCTGAACCCCTAATTAGCCAGTAGCTATGCCCCTCCCCTAAAAGCCTTTGTCCAATGATAGCTTAGCAACCGGCAGCTTGCCAAGGCTGTTGCCAAGGCAAACCTTGGCAAGCAGGAAGTTATTCTAAACTAGCATTGGACAAAAGCTTTTTGGGAGGGGCATAGCTACTGGCTAATTGCTCCCCATGTGCTGGTCGGCGCCTTGCATGGTTTCCTCCGCCATTGGTGTATGGATGTGTGTGTGAATGGGTGAATGTAATGCACAATCTATGTAGAGCGGTTTGAAATAAAGCTCTACTGTATATACCGTAAATGCACCATTTTGTCATTGTCGGGCAGAAACCTCGTATCTCCAAGTTTCAAATGTGTATGTTTTTTCGTAATGTAAAGCCCTGCTTCATCATACAAGACCCTCGCACACAACTAGAGAAAATAGCAGATCTACAAGCACACAATGCCTCGTGCGTGTAGATAGATCAGCTATTTTCACTATTTTAAATCATGTTTAAAATGATAAATGCAAAACGAACGATTTTGGACACCACCAGACAACATACCCGACCGCTATGCCCATATATGGACATGTGCATACCGTATATGTGACCGATGACTTCAGACTCGGCACGTGCATAGGCAATCATTTAAAAAAGGTTGATAACCAGCAGGTTTTATAAAACACTGTGGTCTATTGGCTCCAGATTGCGAAATGAATGCAACCGTGGTGAAGGGTGAGGAAGTGAAGTGGGTTAGTATGGAAACCCTGCTCAACTTCCTCCCTTGCTCCTATCAACCCTTCTGTCTCCCACTTCAGTATGTATGCCCAAAGCATTAGAGTGGATGTCTTGCTTACAATTTCAGACTGACCCAATCTTGGTACCTCCAGGCATCGCTGGGGGGTGAATCCTATAGGGAACATGGAAGTCCTCTTCCTTTAGAGGAAAACGCTCCATTCTGTCCCACCCTATTGGCCCGCCAACCCTTTTTAGCTTCTGAAGTGACTGAGACACTTTTATATCGTCGTTGTCGAGCGGAAACCTTGTATCTCCAAGTTTCAAATTTGTAAGTTTTTTGAAAAGTAAAGCCCTGCTTCATCATATAAGGCAGTCGCACAAAAGTAGTGAAAACAGCAGATCTACAAGCACACAACGCCTCGCGGTGCGAGGCGTTGTGTGCTTGTAGATCGGCTATTTTCACTAGTTTAAATACTTTTTAAAATGATAACTTCAAAACAAACGTTTTTTAGACATACAAGGTTTCCACCCGTCAACGACGATATATTTCTGCTGAAACTGTAACTGTGCTGTAAACACACTGTGAAAGCACTGGCATTATATGAAACTAGTTGAGTGTTCTTTTCTGTGGAAGCCAGTCAGTCTCTCCCTGAGATCAGAACGCCAACAGAAACTGTGCCATATCGTAGATTCTCGTGGAAAGGGAATAAGGCGGCACCATGATACAATAAAGTAAAAGTCTGCTATGAGCTTTATCACTTTGGCAGACATAAATTTCTCCGGGCCTTCCCGGGCCAAGCCACTGCCGCACTATCACAAGTGTGATCTCTACGAGCGGCACAGCTCATAAGAAGCAGGCAAATTTAAGATATGATAAATCAGCACTAATATGATTACCCTCACTGTCTGCTGGTTAACATAAAACATCCACTCTATTTTCACTTAGCGGGTGTTCACAGCCCTGCAATCTTTTGTTTGTTCCCAAAGCAGGGAGGACAAACACACGCACGCACGCACGCACGCACGCACGCACGCACGCACGCACGCACGCACGCACGCACGCACGCACGCACGCACGCACGCACGCACGCACGCACGCACGCACGCACGCACGCACGCACGCACGCACGCACGCACGCACGCACGCACGCACGCACACACACACACACACACACACACACACACACACACACACACACACACACACACACACACACACACAAAAGCCAGCAGCCCAAAACCTAAGCAAGAAGCGCATTCCAAACATGACTAGGGCTGTCACGATTGTGACATTTTACATGACGATTAATTGTCACTCAAATAATTGCGATTAACGATTGAATTGTGTTTTTGTCGTTGACAATTACATTTCTGTTTGGCTTGTAGGCTTTGAAGTTGCAAATGGTAGATATGACACATGACCTAAATATACAAAGAAATTACTGATATAGTTGACGACTTTATACATAACATGTTATAACAAATAACATTGATAGTGGAAATAGCTGATCTACAAGCTCTATTATCTACTATTTCTACTGTTTTTGAAAATATTTGAAAATATATGAAAAATTTTCAACATGGAAACAATTATGACGATTATGCAAAATAACTGCGATTACCTCAAATAATTGCGATTAAACGATTATGTAATAATTGTGACAGCCCTAATCATGACATACCGTACCGGTATGTAATATTTTACCGGGGAAGGGCACGCCACTCATGTCTTTATTTTGCCACCGCCGTCAATGCAATCACATCAGATGGTAATCCTTGCCATACAGGTACTTTCACCATCATGAAGCTGTTCAACCATATAATAATCCCATCCAGAGCTTCCACAATCTGCTCTCAATCCATATTAAAACCCATTTAGACCTAGGATTATTGAATGCTTTAGCCAGTGAAAAATAGCAGATATACAAGCTCACAGCGCGGCACCGAGTGCCACGCTGCGAGCTTGTAGATCTGCTATTTTTGAAAAAGTTGTGAAAATGTGTGCAAATCTTTGAATATATGTATTTTCAAAGTGAACGTTTGTAACTCAAATTTTGCTTCTGGGTGGTCCCTGGAACTAAATATTTTGAGATGGGGGTCCGTGGCCAAATAAATATCATTTTGGGGGTCCTTCACATGAAAAGGTTTGAGACATAGTAGGCTCTCAAGAACAGACTAACTGAGCTCCAGTTAAGTGAAAAGGACCTTTTCTTTGACGATGGCTGGCCAGATTGCTGACATAGAAACATAGTTTTTTTCAAAAAACCTTAGAAGGATTCAAAAGACAGAGAATCGGGTCAAAATCGGGTCAAAAATAGCAGATCTACAAGCTCGCAGCGCGGCACTCGGTGCCGCGCTGTGAGCTTGTATATCTGCTATTTTTCAATAGTTAAAGCATAAAATAATGATACACAATAATGTGTACCCCTTCTAAATGGGTTAATGTTTAGCCCAATCTGCTGGTCTATCCTCATTTCTCCTGTCTGTCACGCTGCTGAACGGTGGTCACCTCAGAGCCTCCTCCTGGACCACGCAGGGTCCATCTAAAAACACTGCAATCATCTCAAGGTGAATTGGCTTTGGGGACCAAAGGCCCAAGGTGCTCTCAGATAAACGAAAAAAGGTGGAACTTTTATTTAAAACGCGGCACGCACAAATCCCACAACTTTAATGAAGACGGGGAGCTTACGAGCCTGATCTCCTCGGCCAGGTCGTCCTATAAAGCCTAGGAGCCCAAGAACTGCGAAAGCTTAGCTGTCACCTTTGGTTTTTCAGACTGGATTTCAGAATGACCAATAGATTTGTCCCTGAGTATCTCAGGGCTGCGCGAGGGGTCACGGTGGGTGAAAATATCCATAATTTTACTGGGTCGTAAGACCCTTCCTGGCTCTGAAGGTGATAAGTCATCTTAAAATCAATCCTAAATGTAACTGGCAGCCAGTGAAGGGAGTATAAAAGGCCTACTGACTTTTCTCTGGGTGTTGGTAAAACGTACGTCTAGCAGAGCACTTTGAAAAAGCTGTAGTTGAGGACAGACTTTGCTTGAGACAGTAAGTTGCAGTAATCCAGTAATTGAGAACCAGAGCGATAGAAAAGCTTTAATTTGTGCAATCTTTCTAAGCTGATGGAAACAGTACTGTATGTTTGTTGAGCCTTAAGGTTAGGTTATTGTTGAAATGAATGCCCAGATATTCTGCATTGCACTGTGGGATTTTAAGAGAGTCATCATGGTAGCTTGATATCTGAGTACTGACAAATTAATTCCCAGATAATGTTGTGACCTGAGACCTACCGGTACTGAGAAATAACGTAAAAGTATTTTTCTTTAAATGTTTAGTGTCAGAGTGCATTACTGTATATGTCATCTACATACTGTAGCAATGTAAGGGGACATTGTGGTTTAGCATTATGCAAATGGTAAACATAATCGGTTGAGAACTGAACCATGGGGAACTCCACAGAACGATATAGATGATGATAGCCTCATACCCACACAGAAATACCTATTATTTAGATAAGACTCAAACTATTTAATATAAGGCCAGCATGAATTGTGTTTTTCTTATCACCACCTATAGTCTCTCTCACCAGAACAAATATGATGTAAGTCATATCTGCTTGTCACACACGATTGTTCAAAATCTTGTTAAAACAAATCCCAGAGCCATAATTCATTATTGCAATGAATGAGGGCGTTGTAATTTGTCCTGGAAGAATTGTATGAAGCCAAAGCCAATGCTTTTCAATCTCTGTCCATGTACATACAATACAGTATGCATAACCATTTTCACTATCACCAAAAAGTATGATGCCCATGTTCAATGTTGCAATTATGAATTATGGAGATCAAAAGCACAGTTCTGAGATTGTTTTTTTGAACAACAATTGGACTCTGTGACTTCCGGATGAGACACTTGTTTTGGCAAGATTGACCTACTTGATTGACCATCAAGCAATGATACAAAGAGTTAGAAAAAGCTTTTTCTGTCAATTCAGAAAGTTCTTCCAAGACAATTGACAATTTCCAACTCATCATACTGTTGAATTATATGGACCAAAATATAACAGGTTTTTGTCATGAAGTGTGGGTCATGACCGAAAGTATAAGGTCTCGGGTACAAGTGGCCGAAATGAGTTTTCTCAGAAGAGATAGGGTGAGAAGTTCAATCACCCGAGAGAGACTTGGAGTAGAACCGCTGCTCCTTCACTTGGAAAGGAGTCAGCTTAGGTGGTTCGGGTACGGATGCCCCCCGAGCGCCTTCCTATAAGGTCCTCGATGCACGTCCCACTGGGAGGAGACCCCGTGGCAGATCTAAGACCAGATGGAAGGATTATATCTCCAGACTGGCCTGGGAACGCCTCGGTATACTCCCAGAGGGAGTGGAGGGAGTTGCGCAGGATAAGGAAATCTGGAAGTCTCAGTTGGAACCGTTACCCCCGCGACCTGATTCCGGATAAGCGGTTGAAGATGGATGGATGGATGGATGGACAACAATGGAGTTCTATGAGTTCTGTGATATGAGCTATTTTTGTAGGTGAAGTGCAATTTCCATAGGTAAGAAAAAAAAGAAGAAAAATAGTCTAATGATACGTGCCTTAACATTTAAGGGAAGAACCAGATAGACCCACTCACGGTGTCAACGAATTACATAAGTTACACAATATGTAATAATATTATTTCATGAGTAATGAACGCATTGCTTTCTCAAATGAAATTGGCTCATATTATTATAGTTACCATGTCAAGGAACTTTCAAAAATATTTACGAATGACTTATTGTTTTCTAAGCTACAACATAATTAATGCACACTAATGAAAATGCATTTTGTTTACAATTTAGGCATTTAGAAGACTCTCTTAATCCAGAGCAAAGTGTTTATAGTTTACATGCAGTATTCAGACTTCGATAGTCTTTTTAACATAGCGGCACTTCTCCATTGAACTCAATGCCGCCCTGCTCTATTTGGTCACCCAATTACTTTGAATCATGGTGTTCTAGGTCGGTGGTTCTCAACCTGTGGGTCGGGACCCCCAGGGGGGTCCCCAAATTATTGTGGGGGGTCCCCAGATGATTAGCTTAATGTGCAACATTGTTTTCTCACTCAACAGTAAACAAACCAACATAAAGTTTAAGTGTATAGAGGGTATCTACACATTTCTAAAGTGACAATTGAAGGACTTTTTTATTACCTCTAAAATGACAAATTAAACATTGGCCAAATTGTCAAATATTAGAGTCAGTTGCGAGGCATTGTGAGCATGTAGATCTGCTATTTTCACAATAGAACTGTGTTACACAAAATGTAATGCCTCAACTCAGGGTCAGGGTGGGGGGGGGGGGGGGGGGTCCCCAGTTCAAATATGATAATTTGGGGGGTCGCGGCCTGAAAAGGTTAAGAACCACTGTCCTAGGTCCTGATAGATTGTAATCCTCCATTTAAATGCCTATTCCTTTTGCACATCATTTGGGAGTTATCTGAAAACAACGAAAAGACGTGGACGGGACTACTAGGCACTAGCAAATAGTAGACATTATAAACATCGTACAACTGTAAGGAAGGTAGTGTAGTCGTGGTGCGCTTTTCAAATAATACCTCCGTATTGTCGGACTAATATCACCCCATGCATTCGCTATTGTGAAAGTTTTCAACATTCAACTGAAAAAAAGTATATATTTCTTCTTTATTTGGGGGTGGTGCATGGTGGAGGGGGTGGGGGGTGTTGTTCTGTGGGAGCAGTTATTATGAAGAGGCTGTGGGGGTGGAGTGGTGGAGGATGTAGGCTACTATGACACAATGGTGTGTGATTTTGGTGTGGAATGTCACCCTGTCATGTTGCTGCTGTGGGGGCGGAAGAGAGGAAGTCCCCATGCGTCCCTCTCCTCTCCTCTCCTCTCCTCTCCTCTCCTCTCCTCTCCTCTCCTCTCCTCTCCTCTCCTCTCCTCTCCTCTCCTCTCCTCTCCTCTCCTCTCCTCTCCTCTCCTCCCCTCCCCTCTCCTCCATCTCTGTCTTATTTTCTATACTGTACTCCTCCAACATAGCTACCTCCCACACCTGGTGCTAGAATGCTGGACGAGCATTGGCCTTGGCTAGTGAATGGAGACCTGATGTCACAACCATCACACACACACACACACACACACACACACACACACACACACACACACACACACACACACACACACACACACACACACACACACACACACACACACACACACACACACACACACACACACACGCGCACACACACAGTAGGCGCACACAAAGCACATGCCGTAAGAAGTGTGACTAATGGTGTACTAACTTCCATTGTGTTGCCTCTGTAATACCTGATTTATGTCTGGGTCCCAAGGGAAGGAGCCCCCGGGATATTGAAATATTCTGTGTCTGCCTCAACACCAGATGTTAGTACAGGTGAATCAATGATGCCAGTCGATAACACGTTACACAACAGCGATGTAAGGACATGGGAGGGGTTATGCCAGCAACGCAACCACATTCAGGTGGAAAGACTATAGCATGTGTATGCTATGTGCTATCGATCCCTCTCTCCCCTTTAATATCTCCCACATTATGTGTTTTCTTGTCACCAGATATTGGCTTACATGAAAACATTTGAGTCAGTCTGTTACTATTTCAGTCTTTTTTTCTCCGCCCCTTTTTTCCCCGATGGTTGATCTCATTAACTGGCCAGTAGTAGATTAATGGCATGGTAAGGGGGGGTGAATGCGGTTCTGAGCAACAGGGGCGTCACAATGGGGGGGAAGTGGGACTGAGTTACTAGGGCCCAAGGTGGAGGGCCTTCATTATTTTATACTTTAGTTATTGAAAAATAGCAGATATACAAACTCACAGCGCGGCACTCGGTGCCGCGCTGCAAGCTTGTAGATCTGCTATTTTTGAAAAGTCGTGAAAATGTGTGCAAATCTTTGAATACCGGTATATGTATTTTTTAAGCGAACAATTGTAAGTAAAATTCTGCTTCTGGAGGTTCCCTGGAACTAAATATATTGAGATGGGAGTCCGTGGCCAAATACTTATCTTTTTGGGGGTCGTTCACATGAAAAAGTTTGAGCACCACTGACATAGGTTTTTCTAAAAACCTTAGAAGAACATTTTCACTATTTTTCAAAAATAGCAGATCTACAAGCTGTGAGCTTGTAGATCTGCTATTTTTCCAAAAGTTAAAGCACAAAATAAAGCGTAATAATAATGTGTTCCCAGTCCAAATGGGTTAAACCCCCTCCCCCTATGAAGAACATTCACGTGGGGCCCGCAGTGAGTCCTTGTACCCAGGGCCCAGGATTTGGTGTGACACCCCTGCGGAGCAAGGTTCCTTACATTAGTGATGAAACAAGCCCATGAAGGCAGAATGAATTGTGAAGGACGCACTTTCATTCAGCCAGGACATGACATTACACAGACACGTGTGGCACTGCATACATAAGCATCCTGGGACATGCATTAATATACTAGACATACAATGGTCCCAAAACACCTACTCACACGTTGCCGTTTGACACAATAGGCACGTTGTGCATGTGTTACATGAACACTACACAAGAACCCTTATGAACCTCTACTAAGCATGACAAAGGTATCTGTGGGCTTCTCTTCTGTCATTACTATTTCTCAGCTACTTTAGCTCATGATTAATTGGTAAACAATTAATTTGCCCCCCAAAAATGTTTGGTAACAGTCAAATAAAGTGGTCAGATCTTGTGGATATTTTGGCAAGAAAAAATATGAATGAAAAGAACTTTGTTCCATAATCAGAGTGCAAGATATTAGGTTTATTTTGGTTACTGGAGGTACAGTATATTGCAACAGGTGGAAAGTATTCTAAATATCAAACATGCCTATAACCACTGTCTTTTGATCACCAGGCACCAATGTCAAATTAAAACTAATGATCGACCATAATCGCATGGTGGCCATTTTGTTCTTACTTCATACTCAGGGGGACGGGGGTTGGGGGTTCCTACTCCCCCGAGTATAAAATAAGAACAAAATGGCCCCCCAGAACAAGCCCCGTTCACTTGATTCTTGTCTTACCTTGCCCTCCCACTCAAAATGTCCTAGACACACCAGTGCCCTCATTAGAATGCGGGATGCAGTGCAAAGCCCTGATCTATTCAGAATTGCTCATATCGAAGCGGGGACCTCCTCCTTCAGAGGGGGGCCTATAGCAGCAGATTAAAAGTCCCTGTGTTCATCACCCTGCTAAAGCACTCCCATTAACAGACATTACATTACATTACCTTCCTCACATGCTAAAATCCCTAACTGGCGGCTTCGTACCACTTGTCATTACATGCTGGGATAAAAGCTTTTTTAACGTTAACATCTTCACATTCACCACGCCAGCTAATATCTTGAGATGAGATTCAGTTATTACTGTCCGTTCTGTGGCACTGCCTGGTTGGAATGTAGATGTATACATATTCTTTTGCGAACAATTAATCCATATTTGGGGTTACTATTTATGGTTGTTAAGTGTGTTGATACATTCTGTTGCGGGGAGCCGAAGCCAGCAGTTAATCAAAATGTCTCTCAGCCATTTACAGAGCAATGTAAACCATAGCATTTCAGTCTAAAACCATTCCTAGCAATTCTGAGCATTTCTTGCTCCAAGCTCTTTTTCGACAGAACTCGCTTCAGCCTTTCCCTGTTTTTAGTTGTTCAAGCTCACAATGTGTCTTTTGTGCCTCATTGTGAGCTTGAAGATCTGCTATTTTCACTAGTATTTTCACCGAGCAACATATCATTTCTCTTTTGGGTCTCGAGCTAAAAGGTTTGGGAAGATATGTTTACAACGTGTGACAAATAATAATCATAATACTCATAATACCCTTTAGAACATACGGTTACAGCACAAATATTGAAGCACCTGTTTTTGTGTGTGTGTGTGTGTGTGTGTGTGTGTGTGTGTGTGTGTGTGTGTGTGTGTGTGGGCGTGCGTGCGTGCGTGCGTGCGTGCGTGCGTGCATGCGTGTGTTCAGACACATGTCCAAATACAGTATGTCAAGCATTATGGATTTATAGTGTGTTTAATTCCCCTCCGTTTCAAATTCTATTTTAGCACCCAGTTAAAACAAAAACAAGCACTTCAATATTTGTGCTGTAACCGTATGTTCTAAAGGGTATTACCAGTAAGACTCCCTAATCGGGAGATAAGCAACCGTCAGGTCGTATAGACGGGTTTCTGGTCCACGTTACACTGATAAGAAGTAGATGCGTGCGCAGGTTCGGTACCAAAATTAGCCAATGAAACCAGCGCTCCCCAAAACAACAGGTTTGGGGATTGGACGGAATTGATTACATGATACAGTCACCTGTGCATTTAGTCTCATTGTTTGTAAACAAGAAACCCGTCTATACACAAACTTTAGAAGGCAATGGTAGCCAATCAGGAGGGAATATGGGAAATGGGACAGATCCATGTTGATGACATGACTTTAGAGATCTGTGTACCGCTTTGCGTGATTTTAGGGCGAAATCTATAGGAGCAGAGTCGACGTTGCTCGGGACTAGTGAAAATAGCAGATCTTCAAGCTCACAATAAGTTACAAAAGACACACCGTGAGCTTGAAGATCTATGCTATTTTATTCTCAATCTTTTTAAAATGTGTTTATGGAAATTATTAGATGTTCTGATTTTATTTATGAAAACGTGTCATTTATTTAGTTTAAACAAAAGTATTTTGAAATAAGATGCATATTTATGTAGAAAATGAAAAAAGCAATAAGAAAAATGGTAGCCTACATTTACCCGCGACCCACTGTTTGTGTAACAGTGGTCTATCTCATTGAACATACAGTACATGTAAATGAAGCCTCATTATGATCTTTTCAAGCTTTTTGATGCTATCTTCCTGTATGTTGTTCTCTCTCACCAAACAAATGCCATGCGTGTGCACTGTGCACACATGATAACTAGCATCCCTCCATTCAGGCTTGGCCCCCAGTGTGCTCTATGAGTGACACACTGACTAATACGCAGACAGATAAACACTCTTACTGACAAACATGATAAGATTTAACTCCGGAAACACTGACACAGACTGACTGATCCATGTCTCTATGGAGACCCCTCACCAACACTGACACCAGCTAAATTAGAAAGAATTAAAGAAAGAAAGAAAGAAAGAAAGAAAGAAAGAAAGAAAGAAAGAAAGAAAGAAAGAAAGAAAGAGCTTAATTATTCTGGGCATGTCAGCTGACAATGTAAAAAAAAACAGATCTACAAGCTCACCGTACATCATGATGCGCTGTACAATGCATCACAATACACACATGTACAAGCTCACCACGCATCACGATGTGATCTACAAGAACAAGTTGTGTAGATTGTGTATTTGTGCTATTTGCTATTTTAGGGTTATGTTTTTTGGGGGGGTTTAATGTTACTTTGACAAATCTGTATGGTAGTGTATGTTAATACAATTAATATAATAATACAATTGCGTTGGTTGTATTTGGTCTCCCAGCTCTTCTATTGTGATATTTCGGTCCTGTGGCAGGGTATGACCACTACCGGTTGACAGGTGCAAAAGGGTCTAAATTAAGTAAGTAGGTGTGATCTGCAGTTCAGAGGTGAAAATGTCAGCACATGCACAGGAGACCGGGTTTCGAAACCCGGGTAGGACATGATGGTTGCAGAGTGCAGCTTTAAGTGCGTGAGAGAAAAATAACAACGTTTACGTAAAAGATTGCGGTCTCTTTGCAAGGCGACATACGATCGTGATCCATGCCCTCTGATCTGAGTGTGGATCACTAGCATCCTTTAAAATTGCCCTGAAAAACCACTTACAGGCAGCAGCCGTTCGCAACTGGTAAAAAATGAACCTAGCCCAACCCTACCCTCCCCTGCCCCTTCTCTGTATATACTGTTTGTTTTAGACTTACTGTCTTTTTTTGTTTTTCTTTACATATCTACTGCATAGTACTGTGTTCTATTTGTCTGTCATTCAATGTTATATGAGATACTTCAATGGTTTCCAGTGGAAATAAGCTTAGTCTTTTCATGGATCTCCTTTTAGTAGACCTTGTACCAGTGAACTGTACCGTCATGAAACTGTACCTTTTCCTATGCAAACTTCTAATAAAGTCTTCAATCAATCAATCAATCCCATGTCCTCACACCATGGTCTCAGCCCATCCTTCACACCCTCATCAGTCCAATAGAACAGTGTTTCTCAACCTGTGGGTCGGGACCCCCAGGGGGGTCCCCAAATTATTTTGGGGGGTCCCAGATGATTAGCTTGTGTGTAACATTGTTTCCTCACTCAACAGTAAACAAACCAGCATACAGTTTAGAGGGTATCTGCACATTTCTAAAGTGACAATTTAAGGACTTTAAGACCTTTTTTAATACCTCTAAAATGAAAGATGCAACATTGGCCAAATTGTCAAATATTAGAGGCAGAAACTGTGAAAATAGCCGATCTACATGCTCATGTAGATCTGCTATTTTCACAATAGAACAAAGTTTAATGCCTCAACTCTTCCAACTTCCAAGTAGTGCTCGTCAGGGTGGGGGCCGGGGGGGGGGGGTCCCCAGTTCAACTATGATTATTTTGGAGGTCACAGCCCTGAAAAGGTTGAGAACCACCGCTATAGAACACTTCTCCCCGCGTCTGCGGTGGACAGACTGTGCCTCTCTCCTCCCCTCTCTCCTCCCCTGTTGCTAGACCTACATCTAGGGCTGTTCTCTCCTCCTCTCTCGGATGCTTTCTCCACCCTTCTCCTCTCCACAGGTTCTCTCTCCACCCCTCTCTCCCACGCTGTGTGAAATGGAAGCTCATCACGGAGACACGGGGGTTGCCATAGTAACCTGCTCACTCACCATCTTGCGTGTCTCCGTCACGTTGGTATGGGCTCGGGGCGTCCGTGGCCCAGCTCTGCAGCTCCCAGAGCGGGGCAGCTCCATCACTCCACGCTGGGGACCCGGAACCGTGGTCCTCCTGGAGGTACCTCGTGGCTGCTGCGCGCACTCCACAACCCTATACCAAACAGAGAGAAAAATGCAAAAGATGCAATATATATAAATAAACGAGCACGACTGAGTCAACACTCTACATTATACTGTGTAGATCGTGGACGACTGCGGAGTCCGGGGAGTTGGAAAACAAACACACAGTGCATGTGCGACATGTTCACGCGATAGCAGTGAGACTAATAATGTTGGCCATGAGGCAGGATCTGTGATTTATCACGGTAATAGTGTGCAGCGTCACTAACTGCTCCCTCCATGGCCGTTGGTATGGCTTCCAGAGACTGCTGCCGCTCACCTGGATGCCTCATCATCAGGGGCGTCAATTGGGTATGGCAGGGGTATGCAGCTGCCATACCCTGGGTCCAGGGGGGAAAATAAAAGTTACTTTTAAATATCTTTGTCTATCTGTGCTGGTTATTATGTTGTTAAAAACCGTAGAAACGGGGGGGAAAAAAGAAAAATGTACTTCTCAAAATGAATGAATCATGCCTGTTGATAAGGTATGGCAACATGACTGGTGTCTTGAACGCGCGAAGCACCAGTCATGTTGCCATACCTTAGCTTTTTCTGAACTGACGCCACTGCTCATCATCACCCTCCCTCTGTGCCACTCATCAGCCTCTTTCTACCTCTTTCTACTGTATGACAAGCGTCAAGCTCCCAAAAATGACCTTGGGGATTCACGTCATCTTGCGTGACCCACGCTTGCACCCACGCTTCTGTAAGGGACGTGATTTCTCTGTTGCACAGATTGCACAGTGGAAATCAACGTGTCTGTGTATCGTTGTTGTCGGGTGGAAACCTTGTATGTCCAAAACCGTTTGTTTGTATTATCATTTTAAAGGACATTTTTTTTCATTATTCATTATTTTAGATCGTAATAAGAGAAAAGAAAAGGTGAGTGTTTAAATGTTTTCATTATAATTATTTACTTCGTTCTATCGTTTTAGCACGTTTAGCGATTTTGATTTCAGTAGGTGGGGGCGTACAAGTGGCTAAATGTGTCTTTTTAGACACAATAAGCCAGCGATTTCTTTATTACTAGTTAGAGTAACACTACTAGCCCCCATAAGTCACATCTCCCCCTGAAAGATTGCAGTGCATCTTGGGAATGGGCTTATTGTGTGTAAAAATACATATTTACTAGCCACTTGTACGTATGCCCCCAGACACTGAAATCAAAATCTTTAAAATCTTTAAAATCTTTAAAACGATAGAAAGGAGTAAATGAAAACATTTTAACACTCATGCTTTATTTTCTCTAATATGAACCCTTGTTGTAAAAAAAACAAAGTTGCCCTTTAAAAATGATTTAAACTGGTGAAAATAGCTGATGTGCTTATAGTGCGTGTAGATATAGTAAGTAAAAAAACGTACTACAGTCATAAAACTTTATTCTATTGCAGTAAGTTATAACATAACCTCAATTTCCAAACATTCAAATTTCAGACTTTTGTTTGCCAAATGTCAGATCAATACCATAGTTTTAAAACGTCAAATTTAGATATTAGTCTTAAAGACATAATTCTGACTTATTTTATGCCAATAGCAGGGCTTTACTTTACGAGAAAACGTACAAATTTGAAACTCGGAGATACAAGGTTTCTGACCGACAGTGACGATATAGAGTAGGGCTGAAACTGCAACTAAAACAAAACAAACCACTGTCAATCAGGGAACCCATTCGGTAAGAAAAGGGTGGCGAAAATGTTGTTTTTGTCCTTTTTGTGTAGAAACAGGAACTCGGTTTGTCTCCTCCCCTTTCTTAGTCCACTTCCCCCCGGGTGCTTCTGTGTTTATTCCTAACAACAACACTACATGCTTAGCAGAATCTGTCTCAAAAGATTACCGTCGTGCATCATGCTCTCCAGTCGTTGGGAACTTGTTTGTTAAGTCTTTTTCTATTGTTGCAGTCTGCAATTATCTTTTGTTTGTCATAAGCTCCATCAATATTAATACTGTCATCATCTGCATAGTCTCTGTGGTCCTCATGCTGATCAACAGCATCAGTATGCCATAACTTGTGTGCCCCTAGCCAATGCAACCACCAGTCAGTCAATCAGTGAGCGAGGCAGACGGAGGAGAAGCCCCCAGCCTGATTCTGCATTGCTGTATTGCTCTTATATGCTGCCACTGACTCCAAAACCATCTCCCTCAAGATAGTGTGCCTGGGCGAAGTCTATAGCTGCGAGGTGTGGAGGTCACTGAGGCCTGACTGCTTTCATTACCCTATCACACTTACCAATACTTAATCTAAGCAGAGAAAGTTCTTATCTGAAGCCCCTGCCGGTTTTGCCAAGTCACCCAATCACACACACACACAGAGAGGCTTGGCTGAACTGTCGTCTGGAGCCCAACTGCTTTCAAATGGCATAAGCCAAACTGTAACCTGACTGCTCCAGTCACCCCAGTCACTTTGTTGACATGCGAGGGAGCAGCTGCTGCCTGAGCGCTTTCAACTATCTTGACTGACACCCAGTCAAATGCTTTGTCCCAGCAGCAGTGCAGCACCATCCGGGAGTGCATGCCGTACACTACAAGACATGAAGAGCGGGAGCCAATTGCCTCAGTCCATTTCCTGGCATCCCTCCCTGCTTTGGGTCATGATGAGAACCTATTCCTCTGGGGAGATCTCTCCATTTTTAATTATGTCAATCCAATGGGTTATGGACGGTATTCATTTTATATCATTAACCATTGCCACTTTTCCAACTATTATTCAATAATTAATGCCCGTACAGTCATCATGGTCCCTGAAGGGCCAACACCCAGGCCTAGGCCGAAGACTCAATCAAACCAATCACAGCTAATTATATCTGTCCCGCCATCATAGGCAGCTAAGTATTTATAGCTAGAGACGGGTCAGCGCTCATGCAATATCCAACGCATTGGTTATTGAGATTAAAATGGTGTCTGATCGTGCATAGAAAAAAGGGCTTCAGATCTCTGTCCCTCGGTTAAGACGCTCCACGCACAGTGTGGTGACGGGCAGGGACGGGCATGTGTGACATGATTGCAACGTCTCAGATGGGATTCATCATGCTGCATTATTAAGGGACAGCCCGAGGTTGTTCCCACAATTTTCAGCCTCTCATAGCTGATCAGCAAGTCTCTCAGTCTTGCTGGCAGTCAACTTCAACCTTCAACCTGTATACATCAGCAAGTCACACAGCCATCAATCAATGACACCATCACCCCTATGAAGAGATCAGCAAACAGCTCTCTCTGATTAGAAGAGTTTTAGTGTCTTCTGTGGTATGTTTAAGATCCTCTTCTGCTCAGTCTTTTCCCTTTCTTGCCTTCTTTCTCCATCTCTCTCTCTGACACATTTGACTGTTGATAATGTCATAAATATGCATGGGAGCATGATCCGTGTGACTCTATTTTTCTGTTCTCAAATTTGACTGTTGACACATATAATCTTTCTGAGCAGAATAAATATATATATTTCCAAATATTTTTGACCAAATAAATCATATATAATATGGTGTTATATATGTATATATAGTTTTGTAAATATGAATCAGATATTTTGGGGATGGCATCAGTCATCAGTAATTCCAATATACTATAGTGGGTAAAGACAAATAATAGAACAACTATGTAAGTTCATGAAATTACATCAACTTTACTGTAATGTGGCCTGGGAGAAGACAACAACACTTGTGTCATATCCCATAAGATATCTACTGCTTTGATATCACAATATCAATATAATATCGATATATTGCCCAGCCTTAACTCACAGACAAATTTTAGGGCAACAGTTTACTCTCTGTGCATTCTAATGGGGAAGCAGAGTGGTCTCCCAGATTTAATGCAGTCCTTTGTCCTTTTTAAGTACAGTAAGGAGACAATGAAAGGCAAACTGTTCTCTGGCCAGCATGAAAGCATCCTAGCTTAATTATAAGAGACACACAAATCATTGGAAAAAAAAGAACGCCATTTTATTACTTTATTTCATGTTAAGAATTTATATGATAAGCTCCTCCAAGCCCTGTCCTTGCTCATCTAGATAATTTCTTCAGAGAAGATTGGTTCAGTATGATTTAACCCCAAATATTCCAGAATGAATTAGCAGGACCAGCAGCACACCGAGTGGCAGAGGAAAGAGCAGTGGAATGTGTATTACCTCAAAGTCACACCTCCCCTCTTGGACAGGTGTGCAGGTGTAATTTACCACGTGCCTGTCACTCTGGGCAAGGTATGACTTCCGGTTGGTTCTAGCTGAAGTTCTTTGTTTAACTGTACACATAGGTGTAACGTCGGAGCGGGAGAAGTAGAACAGATTTTTTTTCACCGCAATGTGAAAAAAAGACAACTTCTGGGAAAATTCAGCCCCACCTCCTAGAACTCTGCTTCATATCTTGACCAGACTTTTCTCTTCGCAGATGAGTAAGCCTGGCTATGCGAGGCTACGTGCCTGTTAACCTGCTTGATTGTCTTCATCAAGTGCATCAGCTGTGCACTAGTGGTGCACCTTGAAAATTAAAGGGCCTGATTTCTCAAATGGTAGAAATCACTCAACACACTTAATTTGTGACACAGGAAGGATTCAAGGTTTGATTTTGAGAGGGGTAAGTAAGCCTACATGGGGAAGAATGACGGTTGACAGTTAAATTGAACAAGATATTGGAAAACACGATGCTACATCTTTGATGTGGTTTATTTAAAAATCACACCCAATGTGAAGTGAGCGGTGGTCGTGCTTGCATAACGTCTTCAATTGGTAATTGGTGATGTAATACAGGCTACACACACACACATTGCTATGGCAAAACGCTGAGGAAAAAGACTAGGCTATAGGTCTGGTGTAATTGGTGATGTAATATGGCTACACACACACACACACACACACACACACACACACACACACACACACACACACACACACACACACACACACACACACACACACACACACACACACACACACACACACACACACACACACACACACACACACACACACACACACACACACACACACACACACACACACACACACACACACACTCTGCTATGGCAAAACACTGAGGAAAACACATTGCTATGGCAAAACGCTGAGGAAAAGTGGCTACAGACAGGTCTAGGATGTAATTGGTGATGTAATATGGCTACACACACACACACACACACACACTATTGCTATGGCAAAACGCTGAGGAAAAGTGGCTACAGACACACGCACAGCCACTCTATGGAGCGGTTTACCACCACTCAAAAAGCTGGGGACACTGTAAAGTCTGATTTACACTCCATCACTCCAAGGTGTAGCTCACTGACAAGAACCGATTTTTCAAGCAAATCAGTTCTCTTCACATTTCACTGTGCAAGTGACATCTAAAAAAAAAAATCACAGTCAATCAGTTGGCCTACATTTGGAGCTTGTCACAAATGCTAATGGGGTGGAAAAAGAAACCTGTAAAAAAAAAAAAACAATCAGCTTGCATGTCCTTGTGGATTTTAATAACATGCATATTGGGTCAAGTAGAGTCATGACTGCATCATTGGGTTTAAAAGAGGACTTTTAGGGAGCTGCTCGACAGATTTCCACTACTTTCAGCCCTTTACTAATTTAGTAGAACTTGCTTCTGAAATTGCTCCTCTGCCCTCTGCACAGGTCATCAAGCACACCTTGCAGCATGAGTCGTAGGGGAATGAATGGACACCTCTCTGCCTTTGCTCCTTTAAAAGCAACACCACATATGCTGGATGAACATTGCATTCTCTGGTTTTCCTACAACAGCCTGACTCTAATGATTGGCTACCTTTATATTTGCCTGTAAGAACTCGTTCATTTTAGACTCCTCTCAATGGCTTTAGGAAAATATTCTGGGAGAAGACAAATGTGATGGTAAAGTTCAGAAAGAACAGATCTCCTCAGTGTTTTTTGGCCTTGTGTTTACAGGAATGAGTTACTGATACATTTTGAAGCATTGCCTGCCCGGGGATACAAGACCTTGCTTTAAATGTGATATCATGTGACATATCCCACTGGTAATGCCAGGTGCCAGGGCCTTCCAGTGACTGACTGATGATGATGATGCATACAATCAGCTCGCATCTGCATATACAATATGCCTGTATTATAATGATATGAGGAGATAAGTGTTAAACTTTAGAGGCAACATAAAAACGTACCACCCTCTTAAACTTTTACACCTGTTGTGACCTAATGGATGATATGCATTTAAGCATATAGGCTCATAAAGGGACGTTCATAGGCTGTTGAAATGAGTGTTATGAAACTTTACAGATACTGCACACATCTATACTATAATTTTGCGAATGTCTGAGTGAGTGAGTGAGTGAGTGAGTGAGTGAGTGAGTGAGTGAGTGTCTGTCCCAGCGTTTCTCCTCGGTGGCTGGAGCAATTGATCTGAAATCGCATCACTATCAGCATATGAACACACCTGACATAACTGTGAAGGCCGTTTGTCACTTTCACAAATCGTATGCTGTATATTAGCATTTTTATGCTGTATCTATATCTATTCTGCATCTAGCATGAGGCACATCTATTCTGCATCTCGCTTGAGGCAAAATGTTTAACCAGCTCTGTGTGTGTGTGTGTGTGTGTGTGTGTGTGTGTGTGTGTGTGTGTGTGTGTGTGCAGGCAGGCGGGTGTGTGTGCAGGCGGGTGGGCGGGCGGGCTGGGGGGGAACAGTATCTCTGTAGCCATTAAACGAAACGGGTTTCTTACATTGATGCTCCTACATCATGCAAGCACCAGTTAAAGTTACTTTCCATCCCTCATATACTGTGTGCACAGTGCACATCCCATAACCCACACACTGCACATCATTTTGGAGCTCATATCTTTGAACGGGTAAGGGCTAGTTAACTCTAACACACGTTTATGAATAAATTCACTCAATACTGTAAGTATGTATAGCAGGAGGTGGGTGGGTGGTAATTTAAAAAGATGATACTAGCTTTATTCCAGTAGTGTGTGGAACAAAAAAAAAAACGCTTCAGAGCACTAATCTAAAATCTTCTTTAAGCTGAATCGCACCATCTTCCTACTACTGCTTTTCATGCAGAACAGGCCCTGGCCTGGGTCAGTGTGGAGTGTGTGTGTGTGTGTGTGTGTGCGTGTGCGTGCGTGCGTGTGTGCGCTTGTTGGGGGGTTCTTTGTGCACTGCCTCCTCATTCGAACCCATGCACACAACTCATCACTCCTCCACCCTCGCAGTCGAATCCTGCCCCAGTGCCCCACTTCACCCTCCTCCCACACCCCATTATTAACTTAGCCTCTGTATCATAAACTCACTACTAGATCATCCAACAGGCCTATATAAGACTGCCAGCAGTCTCGTCGTGCCAGTCCTCTATTGGATCCTCTGAAACACTGCACATTAACATTTAAATCCTCGCCTAATATCACTGTGTTGCAGATACAGGAGGTAGATCTTCATTCATCAGGCCTTAATCTATCTGATGCTTGCTCTCAGCCAGAGGGGCTAGGCTCTGAGTCAGAGGCGAAGTGCAGCGCCAAACACACGCGGAAGCCGCAAGGTGCCTGCACTTTTCTTCCAATTTGGCTGGGGTCATGATCAGTGGGGCCACTGATAGTATACCCAAAGGAAAGGAAATATCACAACTAACCCTATATTTGGGTCTGTAGACTATATACAGTATGTAAGCCTATTTTCAATTAAAAGTCAATCGATCAACAAAAAATCATATTAGCAGTAGTAGCTATATTTAGATGCCCCCATATAGGAAATTGCTAAGGTAAAAACAACAATTTATCTAGGCCTATTAACAGTTTCTATCTGTAGGCTAGCTAGACGATCGTGTCACAAAACATGTAGACCTATAAACTGTTTGAAAGAACAAGATTATTATAGGGTAGGCCTACATACATAATCCAATTAAATGTCATGGTATGGGTTAACACATTTGTCTGTAATTCCTAGATAACAGTATGCAGCGTAGAGAGGTCTATGTAGAAGGGACACAAAATCTTCGAAACAGAATGTAGACCGCATCATAGATCTGAGAATGCATCTCCATTCAAAGCAACTAGGCAACAACACATAACTAGTTGACACAAATATAGCGCGCAAATGCACAAGCTGGAGGAGAGGGGCACGTAAACGCGCGCGCGCGCACACACATGCACGCACACACGCACACTCACTCCGTGCGTGCGAGCGAGACACACACACACACACACACACACACACTCACTCACACGCGCGCGCGCGCACAAACACACAAGCACACACACATGCGACACTTTATTCTAATTCTGCATCGCATCAGGCTACAACAGTAACGTACCACTCGACACTTACCTTATGGTGTTTGAGCAAATGTTGGAATCAAGTCAAGAAACAGGTCTGCTCATGCGACACGTGAATGGCATTTTATCCTTCGTGCACCGATGCGCTTACCTTCCTAAAATACAGGCTTATTCCACTGCAGATCGCTAGAGTCGCCGACGGTGTCTTCTCTCCCTTCTATTTCTCCCTCACTAGCGCTCTCTCTCTCTCTCTCTCTCTCTCTCTCTCTCTCTCTCTCTCTCTCTCTCTCTCTCTCCCCCTCTCTCTCCCACCCGTCTTCTCCCTCGCTCTCTCTCTCTCCTCTCTTCTCGCTCACTCAAATTGATTCACCCTTTCAATGCGCTTGGAAGATGCTGTGCTGCCACGACTAATAAGGGTTGTCTCTTTGCGCTCAGCCTACTACACTATACAGTACTTTAAAAGTAGGTATATTTAATTTAACTGATCCTCGGACGTCGCTACCCGTGTTGCTCTCAGCAGCAGCAAGCACGGCAGACACAATGATAACTAATTTATTTTATTAAGTAGGCCTACATCCCCTAAATGGAGATCTCTGTATCTGTCACTCCTTGTCCCTTTTATGCCCATATGGAGATCACTGCATGCTATCATCAGTATATGCCCATATATTGGCATGCCCATATATGGGCATATTGCTTGAATCGGTTCCTGACAACTTGATATCCATAGGCCTATATGCCTATATATGGACATATCGGTCAGATCGGCGGTTCTGGACAACTGCTTGGCCTATCCAGCAGCATGCGCCGCACACACACACACACACACACACACACACACACACACACACACACACACACACACACACACACACACACACACACACACACACACACACACACACACACACACACACACACACACACACACACACACACACACACACACACACACACACACACACACACACACACACACACACACACACACACACACACACACACAAAATCAGACCTACCAACATCAGTATACAGCCGTACAACATTCATGGACACCGTGTAAAATAACAAAGGTACAGTAGTATATGGCTAAGCTAGGCTCGCTGGTGTTTACAGGCTGATGCTGGGTTCTCTGCTGCTTGGTCGGTTCCCTTGGCAACGCCGAAGCACGTACAGTACTGAGCCCCACCTGTATGCAGCGGCTCAAAGGCCTGCTTCTAGCACAGGTCTGCGTCTTGTCATTTCATGCCATATGCCGCGCTGCAAGGGGATGATCCCCAGTTGGGGTAATTGAGGGGGTAGGAGAGTGCGTGTGTGTGTGTGTGTGTGTGTGTGTGTGTGTGTGTGTGTGTGTGTGTGTGTGTGTGTGTGTGTGTGTGTGTGTGTCTGTCTAATTGCTTCTGGAGTCCAAAAATCTACATAGCCAGATAAGTGTTCACATTTTAAAGCCCCATCCCACATAATTAGTTGTGACTTTGGGTCACCTTTAGGGTAAAGTGGTGGTTCTCAAACGTGTTAATGTCAGGGACCCCAATAACTCTCAGAGTCAAGGGTCCCTGGCTGGACCCCATGAGAACCACTGGGGTAAATTATGACCTAAATGCAATGACAAGTATGTTAACTTCTGGCTGTCATTGAGAAACTGTGCCGTGCATGTAGGCCTGTTTTCACTGGAGCATGTGTCAAACAAAGCTCATATCAAAAATTACTAATGGCATATAAGGTTTGTGGCTTTTATTACAAGTATGTGTAAGTGTACATATGAGTTAGTGAAAGGGTTTGTTTGTGTGTGTGTGTGTGTGTGTGTGTGTGTGTGTGTGTGTGTGTGTGTGTGTGTGTGTGTTTGTGTGTTTGTCCAACAGAAAATAGAGGGAGGGAGTGGGACAGGAGAGAGGGAGGGTGAGGAATAGAACGAAAGGGAGGAGGTATTCAGACGCGTGATTAGTAGTGGATTGATAGCGTTCTATATTGAGACTCAGAGGCTCGGCCTCCCCCTGCACTTCATTGCCACGGGCACATATTCAGTCACACACACACGGCAGATAGGATAGCCAGCCCAGTGTTTCACATGGCTTCATTTAACACAGCTCTGCATATGCCACTGCACAGCAAACACCTTTCTGTCCTTAGCTACCCTTCTGCTGCTGCCCCCTTATTCCACTTTCTACACCATGCACTCACCTGCTTGACACTGGCTCGTCACAATTGGCTGTTTGTTTGTCTCTCCCCCCCACACCTCCCTCACGCAGGAAGGTTTTACTAATGTTATCTTAGGAGCCTAAATGCTAGTCCTCTGGAATTCCATACAAACGCGGGTGAAATTACTTGCAGTGCTTTTGCATTGCGTCTCTCTGTCTCCGTCTCTCTCCCCTCCCCGGCTCCTTTCCTGCCTGCCTCTCTCTCTCTCTCTCTCTCGCTCTCTCTCTCTCTCTCTCTCTATTAAATTTCCAGTCACACAACAGTGCAGTGGATATCCCTCCCTCGCTCTAACTCTCACACACCACATCACTCCCTCCCCTCTCTCTCTCGCGCTCTCTCCCTCCCTCCCTCCCTCCCTCTCTCTCACACACACACACACACAATCACACACACACACACATACACAATCACTCACACACACACACACACACACACACACACACACACACACACACACACACACACACACACACACACACACACACACACACACACACACACACACACACACACACACACACACACACACACACACACACACACACACACACACACACACACACACACACACACACACACACACCTCAGTGCGTGGACTTGTCATCCTGGATCTCTCCCCATCGTGTGCCCCTGATATTGAACATTCTCCCCCACACACACACTTTAAACCTTTCAATCTTGCTCACTCTTGATCTGCTTTCTTGTCACCTTGCCCCCCCCCCCCCCCCAACCCTCCCCCGTTATCCTTTAAAACAGCCCCTCACATGCCCTTCTTTCCTGCCACAATGTTTATCTCTTAAACTGTAGTTCATACTTCCTTGCACCACACCGTTCTGCAAGGAAGTATACATGAGGCTTTACTCTCTATTTGTGTCTATACTGCAGTGCCGTCTCTGGCTGTGATGTGGAGTAAAGCCCCCCTCCCTCCCCTTTGTGTTGTGTGGGGCTGTGTCCGTTAGGGCAGCCTTTAAGTGACTGATTGAATGGACACCGCAGGCCAATAAATGAATAAAGATGGGAGCCACTGTGAGGATTAATGCGCCTTGCATTAAGATAGAACGCTTGCTATCGAAGTATTCCTGCTCTGCGCTGGGGATGAAGCGTTCCTCGTGTTTCCCTGCGTGCATTGTGCTGTGCTGGCATATTGGGGATGCACTCATGGCTATATGTTCAAGTCCCGGGGCTTCTTCTGTGTGGCTGTTAGTGTTAGTTTTCTTCTTTCTTTTTTTAGTGAAGTCCCTGCATTGTATTGGCATCATGGTGAGAGGAGGCTGTGAGACGTGGGGCAGATTAAAGCCTAATTTATCCTTTGTCGTACGACCTTACGCTAATAGCTGATGTTCGATAGAAAAACGTGATGCATCATGTCACATGTTTCAGTTGAAAATCCTTGTTTCTGGCGAGCGATACCAGTTGTATGACTTAGTATAAATGAGCCAGGAACTTGCTGCTGTGCATGGTGCACACACACACACACACACACACACACACACACACACACACACACACACACACACACACACACACACACACACACACACACACACACACACACACACACACACACACACACACACACACACACACACACACACACACACATTCAGTATCTCAACACTGAACTTCCCACAACCTTCAAAGCCTTAGGCGAACTCAGCTCTATCTGATAACAGCATGGCCCAAGCAACCATATGTTACTATACTAAATTGAACATTCCAGCTGTCATGATTAGCGAGCCAGTGAGGATGTGAATCGCTCCACAGCTTAGTACCTTTACACTCTCTAATGCTGTGTTTTCCTCCACAGCCAAAGAAGAGCCTCTCTCTAACACAGAGTTAACCAAGCTTGTGTCGTCTGTTTCACTGAAGCCAACAGGGCCTTTCTTATCAGACAATCCTACCTGGCAACCACATCCATTAGGGGAAGTCACATTGATCTGCCCACACCTACAGTACAGGCCAAGTGGAAGTCCACCATGAGGCCGGGGAGGACAAATCCAATTTCCAGGTGTTACAGTCCTCAGTGGTGTAAAGTAACATTTACTTAATTAAGTACTGTACTTAAGTACAATTTTTAGGTACTTTTACTTTACTGGAATATTTCCAATATCCACTCTCGGACCCAAATGTTGTACTTTTACTCCACTACATTTATTTGAAAACTTTAGTTACTAGTTACAGTACTTTACAGATATAAATTATAATATTATAAAACATACATTAACTACTTTAGCCCTATTTTATACCGTGGCTATTTGAAAATAGCCGATCTACAAGCTCACAACGCGTCGCATCGCGGCGCGTTGTGAGCTTGTAGATTTGCTATTTTCAAACATTTTGTACTTTAAGTAGGACCTACTTTTTGATGCCAATACTATCATACTTTTATTCAAGTACACATTCCGGACTTTTACTTTTACCAGGGTACATCTACAGTACATTGCAGTATTGATACCTTTACTTAAGTAAAGAACGTGAGCACTTTTTCCACTACTGACCTCCAGCCCCCAACCCTCCACAACTCCAAACATCCTCTCCCTCGACTCCCTCCACCTGGCGGCTAACTCCATCCACTCGGCATCCATCAGGACACATTCACGCGACACTCACTGCCGGGGCCGACCAGGCTTTATAATAAGGCCGACTCTCTCTCTGCTCTTACATTGCTCGTTCCTGTCAACACCTCCTCCGGTAGGCCGTAAAACAAACTCTGCCCTCAGGCTCATAAACCCCATTACGCTGAACAGCACTTCTGCACCAGGCTATATAATCTCTGTCTCCAGCCTTGCACCCACCCACGCCAAGTCCTGGTCCCTTACAATGCCCCCCCACAGACACAAACACATACTATTCCAAGAGAAAGGCCAGACACTCTGCTGCACTTGACAGGCGTCTTCCCTACAGTTGTGTCTGGTCAGATTCAAACGTCACAATGTTAGCGATGCTTTCAGGATGCATGCACGTTAACAATAAATGATGAAGGAACCGGTTGTAATAAAATAAGGGTCTGCAAAACGTAAACTCAGAAAGGTAACATAGAGATGGCTACACAGTAAAATCCTCCGTGTTCATTTAATTCGGAGGGCACAAATGGTCCCACAATTAAGGGTCCTTTAGGGCAAGGGCACCCATAAGGGGCCATTATGGCTAAATGAGCCCTAAGGATTTTACAGTGTGGAGATGGATGGTTGGAGAAACATGCATGAAAGACAAGGGCTTGACATATGCACACGGTGTCGCACACCAAAAATAGATAAATCTACAAGCTCAAGACTTGTGGTGAGCTGCAGATCTGCTATTGTCGGTGCATAACACCAGTGAGCAACAAAGTATAATTCTGACGAAATAAGGCAGATGAAATGGCACTGTGAGCAGAGCTCAGAAGACTGGCACAGTGATGAAGGCAGAGAATCACGCTGGCCACTGAGGGACTAGTCTATCTGTACATGTGTGAGTCCATGTGAAAGCCTTAGTGTCTATCTGTGCATGTTAAAGATATGAGGTACTAGTGTCTATCTGTGCATGTGAGTGCATGTGAAAGCCTTAGTGTCTATCTGTGCATGTTAAAGAGATGAGGTACTAGTGTCTATCTGTGCATGTGAGTGCATGTGAAAGCCTTAGTGTCTATCTGTGCATGTTAAAGAGATGAGGTACTAGTGTCTATCTGTGCATGTGAGTGCATGTGAAAGAGAAGAGGAACTAGTGTCTATCTGTGCATGTGCGTGCATGTGAAAGAGAAGAGGGACTAGTATCTATCTGTGCATGTGAGTGCATGTGAAAGAGAAGAGGGACTAGTGTCTATCTGTGCATGTGAGTCCATATGAAAGAGAAGAGGGAATAGTGTCTATCTGTGCATGTGAGTGCATGTGAAAGAGAAGAGGGACTAGTATCTATCTGTGCACGTGAGTGCATGTGAAAGAGAAGAGGGACTAGTGTCTATCTGTGCACGTGAGTGCATGTGAAAGAGAAGAGGGAATAGTGTCTATCTGTGCATGTGAGTGCATGTGAAAGAGAAAAGGAACTAGTGTCTATCTGTGCATGTTAGTCCATGTGAAAGAGAAGAGGGACTAGTGTCTATCTGTGCACGAGTAGAAGAGGGACTAGTGTCTATCTGTGCACGAGTAGAAGAGGGACTAGTGTCTATCTGTGCATGTGAGTCCATATGAAAGAGAAGAGGGACTAGTGTCTAGCTGTGCATGTGAAAGAGAAGAGGGACTAGTGTCTATCTGTGCATGTGAGTGCATGTGAAAGAGAAGAGGGACTAGTGTCTATCTGTGCATGTGAGTGCATGTGAAAGAGAAGAGGGACTAGTGTCTATCTGTGCATGTTAGTCCATGTGAAAGCGAGGCTGAGGAAAAGCTCAGAAACAAGAACCCACTGTCATGGTATCTTAGCAACCGTCTCTGTCTCCCAGGTGACAGGGAATGACATCACTTCCTGTTGCTGCGTGTGAGAATCCAAGTCTGTATACAACTATACATAGTGTGCAAGCGTAAAAAAAAAAAAAAAAAAGAGGTACAAACCGATATGTGAATCTGCTTGTGGGATTGAGCAAACTTCAAGACTCAGGTGCATTATCTCCCCACACACGTGCACACAGCCCGTTGGGCTCTGAGCCTGAAAGAACAGGTGGCTGTGGGTACTGCACATTATGATAGTTGTTTTTGGTTTACAAACATTCGTGGATGTGTGCCGGACTTGCATGGTGGTCACTGGTCAGTCGTGGTGGACAAAGTATATACTCAAGGATTCAAAAATACCAATTTACGAAGTACATTCTCTTTTTAATATCAATGGATTGCGGTATTGCAATTTTGAAGATTTCCCCCACAAAGAAAAAATAAATAAAATGTAGAAAATAGCCGATCTACAAGCTCAACAACATGTCACATCGCAATGCGCTGTGAGCTTGTAGATCGCCTATCTGAAATGGGGCTTGAGTGATTAGTTCATAATTTGTATGAGCTTGGGTCCCCAAGAGACCCTTCCTACAAATGTAGTGGAGTCAAAAGTAGAAACATTTCTATTTGAAATGTAGCAGAATGAAAGCCATGTGCTTGCAAAGAAAATAATAACTACTCCAAAAACTACTGCTACTTAAAGGAGGACTTCACCACTTTTCAACCTGTCTTCATATAATAGGTCCTCACTAATGTTCATGATAAAATAGCACATTTTTTTCCCTACTCAGTCTGGGTCTCATAAGAGAGCTGTGGGCGGGTCAAATCCATCCACCAGTGATCATCAATGGGGAATCCAAGCTAATAGAAACTGCAGGCTTTCTATTCCTGAAAAGTTGCAATGTTTAAGTGGAAGCCATTGTTCTCACGTTAATAAAAAACAAAATATCTTTTTCAAAAATATTGTTTAAAAAAAAAAAGAATCGGTCAAACGATGATGTCACTGGTGAATGGATTTGACCCGCCCACAGCTCTCCTAAGAAAAAAAAATGTGCTATTTTATCATGAACATTAGTGAGGACCAATTATATGAAGACTGTTGAAAAGTGGTGAAGTCCTCCTTTAAGTACAGTACTCAAGTAAATGTACTTACTGTAGTTACTGTCCACCACTGTAAGATTTTGTGTGTGCATGAGATTGTGGTAGTAAAAATCTATTTCTGGTCACATATGTGTCGTTGTCAGGTGGAAACCTTGTATGTCCAAAACCTTTCGTTTTGTATTCATAATTTTAAAAATGATTTAAACTAGTGACAACAGCCGATAGATCTGCTGTTTTCACTACTTTTGTGCGACGGCCTTGTATGAAGAAGCAGGGCTTCACTTTGCGAAGAAAACGTACACATTTGAAACTTGGAGATACAAGGTTTCTGCCCGACAGTGATGATATGTGTGGACGTAGTGTCCTGTGCGCATGCGGTCAGCCTGATTGTACGTGATGCCAGGGAAAACATGGCCAAGTGATGCCATCTGGTAGGACTACTTGGCACAAGAGCCCTCTCTATGGTTCCACAACATATTGGAGTAGTTAACATTAACGCTGTGACACCGTTTGGCAGGGGGGGAATCTATTTTTGCATCTATTTTAGTCTCTCAGTCACCTGAAGGGACATAACGGTGATCAAAAGAAATACTAGATTTTGGAGACTGGTCAAATATCAAACACCACTCATCACTGTGCACCAATACAACATTTTCCATAGTGAGGAAAGTGACTTTGGAGATAAATAATTACACAATTTTCTTTTAGCTAGACCTGGACCTACAAATGGAGAGTATTGTGAATAACATAATTATTAACTTCTTGTTTCTACAAAATGTACATATATAGTTAATTACTTTATTTTCCATTCATACCTGTCTTTAAGGACTGATTCTGGATCAGCACCATGAAGCCGTCTTTCAGTGCTACTTAAAAACAGGTAGTTTGCTAGTTTCAAACAAATCATTTATAGCGAGGTGGGAATATTCAGTCATATTCACGCTATGGAGACGGTGTGACCACCACTCAAAAAAACTCTGAGCAAAGTTCAGAAATCATATACAGATACCCATAACATAAGAATCCATAACACTGGAGACCTGGGGCATTCCAGGCTGTGCCACGGTTCCTCTCTGACCTCCACCCATCAGCATCTGACCTGCAGAGAGAATGAGAGAGAGGGGATGTATTGATTGAGTTAAGTTAGAGGTAAAGTTACTGATAGGAAAAGCCAGAAAATGTAAAATCTTGAAGGAAGATGTCGTGTATGAAGGCCTGCAGGTACAATCGTATAACATATACATCTTCATTGATATATTTATATAAATAGCTCTTACCCGTTCAAAGATATGAGCTCTGAAATGATGTGCAGTGTGTGGGTTATGGGGTGTGCACTGTGCACACAGTATATGAGGGATGGAAAGTAACTTTAACTGGTGCTTGCATGATGTAGGAGCATCAATGTAAGAAACCTGTTTCGTTTAATGGCTACAGAGATACTGTCGTCCCCCCCCCCCCCCCCCAGCCCCCCCCCCCCCCCCCCAGCCCCCCCCCAGCCCGCCCGCCCGCACACACACCCGCCTGCCTGCCTGCACACACACACACACACACACACACACACACACACACAGAGCTGTTTAAACATTTTGCCTCATGCTAGATGCAGAATAGATGTGCCTCATGCTAGATGCAGAATAGATAGTAGATACACCATAAAAATGTTAATATACAGCATACGATTTGTGAAAGTGACAAACGGCCTTCACAGTTATGTCAGGTGTGTTCATATGCTGATGGTGATGCGATTTCAGATCAATTGCTCCAGCCACTGAGGAGAAACGCTGTTACAGACAGACAGACAGACACTCAGACATCTATACTATAATTTTGCGAATGTCTGAGTGAGTGTCTGTCTGTCTGTCTGAGTGAGTGTCTGTCTGTCTGTCTGAAACAGCGTTTCTCCTCAGTGGCTGGAGCAATTGATCTGAAATCGCATCACCATCAGCATATGAACACACCTGACATAACTGTGAAGCCCGTTTGTCACTTTCACAAATCATATACTGTATATTCGCATTTTTAGGGTGTATCTATATTAGCCTACAGTACCTTTTGTGACCACACATGTTAAGGGAGGGGCGCTGTTGTTCAGCCTATGCACAATCACACACAAACCCACACACACACACACACGGGGGGGGGGGGGGGGGGGGGGGGGGATGTGTGTGTGTGCAGGCGGGCGGGCGGGCGGGGGGGGGGGGGGTCTGGCCCTGTTACAGATGTTGTCCAAAAATCATGCAGATCGGTACACAGTATCTCTGTAGCTGTTAAATGGAACGGGTATTTCTTACATTGATGCTCCTACATATTAGCATGCAAGCACCAGTTAAAGTTACTTTCCATCCCTCATATACTGTGTGCACAGTGCACATCCCATAACCCACACACTGCACATCATTTCGGAGCTCATATCTTTGAACGGGTAAGGGCTAGTTTGCCAAATTATAGTATAGATATCTATCCCAACATGGGACCACAATGGGTTATCCTTTTAGCATAAATGTCTGTCTGTCTGTCTGACTGTCAATCAATCCCAGTAGAGACATGGACTATTAGAAGGACAATGGAACCCTTGCATTGCCTCCTCTGCCTCTCTTCTCTCCTCATAAAGTAGGCCTATCAGTGTGCTTAATCCACACATGCCGTTTGATTTCAAATAGCATTTTAGCCCTCTGGTCTGGACTGAGTCAGTCATTGGACATCTTATGACTTCTTATCTTATCCAGAGCACCTAGGAATGTTGGTTGCTGTGTGGAATTAGGCTACACACGCATACAGACTATTCAAACACAGTAATACTCAGATACTCTGCTTGAATTTTGCAGGAATTTGGAAAACAGTTGGTTATATTTTTGTATATTGTACTTGTACTCCACTACAATTATTTGAAAACTTGCTAGTGCTAGTAACTAGTTACTTTGCAGATATAAATTATATTATAAAACATACCGGTACATAAACCACTTTAGCCCTATGTTATACCTTGGCTGTTTGAAAATACAAGCATTGTGGCACGTTGTGATCTGCTATTTTCAAACATTTTTGTACTTTTACTTTAGGTACTGTTAAGTACATTTTGATGCCAACACTTTAATACTTTTACTCAAGTACATTTTGAATTCCAGACTTTTACTTGTAACGGAGTATTTCTATATTGCAATATTGATACTTTAACAGTAGAACATGTGAGTACTATTTCCACCACTGAATGTGACAGACACTTGGCAGTGGCACCCCGGCATAATTTGCATTTAGCTTTTCTCCAACAAATTGAAATTCATTTGAGTACTTCCACAACTTAAAGGTTGACCTCTCTGCTTTCTCTGAATCTCTGCCATGCTGCTATAGTAGCTGACTGAGGCTGAGCTACACACTGCACACCTTCTGACACCCACCTGTTAACATCTCCTGTGTGTCTTGTCAATAAGTAGTACAAACTCAGAAACAAGAGCAAATGTGGGTTTTCTTTTTCATTTGTGGCAACAGAAGACAGGGTGACATGATCTTTTTACCCCCTAAAACATGATCATCAGGTAGTATGATTATACTTTTCAAAAAAGTGCACAGAAAGTGTTATGGCCACACCCACCTGTTCATTAAGTATGAGTTCATTTTCAGATCTGTGGTGACCCCGCTGAAGCCACACCCATAGATGTTGCTGTGTATTAAAAGGGGTAGGGGATGATTCTACAATGTCATTAAAGCGGTGTAGACTACAGACAAACAGTATAAACTCCACTTTCACCAGACAGTCCATCCATTACGGGATTACGGACAGTTCAGATGGAGATTTTACCCTAGAACCATCACCGGGCGTGATGGTCTTATTGATATACTGTCAATAAGAGTCACCCTAACATAAGAACACAGTGAGTCTGCCTCAACCAACCAGGCCCACAGAGAAAGCGTCAGCTAACATTGCTGCAACTTGACAGCTCTACCACCCACCACAGAGTGGAGATTTCAACTCCTGGGATGACACCAATCACACCATACAGAATCCTTGTGTTGGCCTCCACACATCTCTGGCTGAGCTCTACAGCCATCATCAGGTCGGCTCAGAAAATCAGCAAATCTTTCTAACATTTGGTTCATTTATTGAGAAGATCTTGCTTATCTTAAGACTAAATCAATTCCTTTCCTCTTTCAATCGAAGGTATCCCCAATTAATTTCTTTCCCCATGGCATTTTACATTCTGGCCTATACTATACAGTATACAACATCACTGAATTTACTGTAAAAGGTTATGTTATAGGTAGGGGCACGGTGGTGCAGTGGTTAGCACTTCGCCTCACAGCTAGAAGGTCCTGGGTTCGATTCCCGCCGGGGGAAGCTGTGGGCGCTGGGGGCGTGTTCCTCCACCCGCGTCATCAGCACCCACACCCTAGGTGGGTTTGGCGATAGGGCCTTTCTGTGGTGAGTTTGCATGTTCTCCCCATGTCTCCTTGGGCATAGGCCCTCACACAAAAACATGCAGTAGTCCTGGTTTCTATACTACCTCCCCCTAGCCAGCCGGGTGCTCCCCAATGTCCCCTGGTGCGGCAGGGGGGGAGCGGAAACCAGGACTACAGGTTAGGTAGTCACCGGGTGAGAAAAATGGGTTGCAAAAACCGTGGGATAAAAAATATATATATACCAGTAAGACTCCCTAATCGGGAGATAAGCGACCGTAGGTCACTTATCTCCACAAATAGGGCAAAAATTTGTTTTTCCAAAATCTTCCTGAGCCATGTTGATGACATGAGTGTAGACATACTGTGTAGTGATTTTCGTGATTTTAGGGCAACATCTGTAGGAGCAGTGTCCAAAAATGTGTTTTTAAAAATCGGCCTGAAGGTGGCGCTATATGGGACAGATTCATGTTGATGGGATGAGTGGAGACATATTGTGTAGCAATTTGCGTGATTTTAGGGCCAAAACTGTAGGAGTAGTGGGCAAAAATGTGTTGTGAAAATCGGCCTGAAGGTGGCGCTAGAAGAGGGCCATGTGAGAAATGAGGGGTGGGGTCTCCGCGTTGCCTTGGCGGACGAATAGGTACCGGCCGCGGCTCTCCCGGACGCTCCTAGGCCGAGTTACGGCATTTTATGTGAGCTGCAGTGGAGGGGGTCCTCCACTGGGGGCGTCACCACTTTTGCATCCGTTCTGGAGCACCAGGAGTGGGTGGTCCCCAGGAATTCCCCGTGAGCAGCCCCGTTGGGGTGGTCATTTGGTAATTTTTGCACATGTGCTCATTTTTTACACTTGGGGGTCCCCGAGGGAGCTGGGGGTCCCTGGAGCTCCGGGGGTCCTTGGAGGTTGTAGTTTGGCAGGTAAGGAGTGTGTGTGCAAAATCTGGCATGGATCGGGGCAACGGTTGCGGAGATATGAGCAGGGCAAAAGTGTGACGTCTGACGTGTGACGGACGGACTGACTGATGCACGGACACCTGGTGGAGCTTTCTGTAGTAAGTGCGACCTACGGTCGCAATAAAAAAAAGGTTATGTTATCTGTTTTTATATTTTAGATGTTTTGATCAATATTCATTTTGAGTGATTAGACAACCCATGACCCATTCATTGACTGTTGCATTATTTTCACATTCTTGACTTTCATCAGATTTCAATGTGTTGGCTTATTGAAGTAGTTTTAATAAAGTGATTATTAACATTAGTAGTCGGCACATCATTTCCATCAATGAAACAGAACACAATATTGTTACAAATGCTCACATCCTTTCAGAGATGCAGTATGGCGGGTTCATTCATTATCAATTATTAATTGTTAATTAATGATTAATCATTGACATTATTACTATAGCCATAACCTGTTCTAATTAAAAAGATGATTACTAGACCACACAAAGGATTTGAGTTTAATAATGGTGAGTATTCTATTCTATTTCATTTGAATACTGAAGGTTTTACCTTTAAGACTATACAGTAAGTGTAACTGGGAACTCGCACCATTGCAATATCGTAATGTTTCGTCATATGCAAGCAAAAAGCAACTCGTGCAGTAAACGTCTCTCCCCACATATGGGGAGAGATGAATACCTAATAGAGGCCATATCCACTGCATTGGAGCCCTACCTCCTGGCGCTGGATGTACAAACTGCTGCCCCAAACCTTGGTGAAGCATCATGCCAGGCATAGGAGACACACCGCACCCTGAGAGAGACACACACACATACTAGGGCATTCACCAAATATTCGAACATTCGAATATCAAAGTCACTATTCGACATTGTTCACCGAAGTTGAATATTCGCTTATTTTATTTGAGTGTTTTCTCTTTAAAATATATATAGTTTATAAAGCTTGGCTAGATAGAAAGCCATAAGAATGAGTTTTTCAATGCCCCTGGTGGATGAAGGTGTTAATGCTCTATACCAGGGGTTCTCAAACCTTTTTAGGCTGTTACCCCCAAAATAAACATACATGAACTGGGGTCCCCCACCCTGACAAGCACTTGGAATTGTAGGTATTACATTTAATATGACTCTGTTCCACAGATAAATATTGTGAAAATAGCCGATCTACATGCTCACGCCGCCTCGCAACGCGAGGCGCCTCTTGCTGACTTAATATTTGACTATTTGGCCAGTCCTGTCGAATATTCGACTATTCGAATACTTAGAGGTCGAATAATTCGAATACTAAAATCAATATTCGTGAATGCCCTAACACACACAGACCCCAAAATGTTAACGTTTTTGTTTTTGTTTTGCAGAACCACAAAGGTCACTTACTCAGAGACATATACTGCATGGTGAGTCATTTAATGACTGCTGATGCATGTAATGGACATTACTGAAATAGCCACGATGTTGTGCTCTTACTGGTGCTGGCTGAGGAGTAGACTGCACAGATTGGCTCCCAGGTTGGGAAGGTGGAGCATGGAGGGCCCGGCAGGCCCGTTCACCTCGAGTGACCCGTTTATGGGCGGTGCACCGCTAGCGGTGAAATCCCGAATGCTTAACGTTATGGATGCCAGCTGATATACTGTACGTGAATTCAAATGTCTTTCTCATAATAAACCAAACCTTATACAGGCATACTAGGTGGTGAGCATTCAACAGTGACTGAAAACAGAAATGACATACTGTTCAGTGGAAATGAGCTGTCCACCAGACTACAACTGAACAGTGAATTAGAGTGACGTGTGTGTGTGTGTGTGTGTGTGTGTGTGTGTGTGTGTGCGTGCGTGCGTGCGTGCGTGCGTGCGTGTTTTTGCGTGTGTGCGTGTTTTTGCGTGTGTGTGTGTGTGTGTGTGATTTTATTATGTGCGTGTACCAGCTACATCATTACACTACTGCGAATGACAACAAAGCATAAATTGGGCTGGTGGTCTCACCAGGTTGGACACAGGACAGACCAGAGACAAGAGAGGGATGTGGAGATGTGTGGGGGGACAAGAAGGGGTTAACAGCAGGACAGGCAGACATCCTTGGACACCCTGACCAGAAGAGGTTTGATCAGGGTGGCAATGCAGCAGCCAGAGGAGGAGTAGTGTTGAGAGAGGAGGGGTGTGCAGGCAGGCAGACACACAGATAGACGGGCCAGCGTGGGTTAACATTACCTGCTGCTAGACGTTGCCATGGGAGACGGAGGGAATGGGGCCAGTGAGCCTTCTGGCCCACTTGAAGTTCTGGGTGAGAGGACTTGCCCCGGTGGCATCGGACCCCCAGACCCCCAGCACCACCCAGCTGCAGGAACAGAACCAGAGACAGACATTGATGGACAGATCATTCGTTTAATCATTTATTACATTTGACCATTACAGATGTTTCCACATGTTACAGACAGTTACTAAATCACTTTTGAAGATAATATTGTTCATTCCCTGCCAATAATGCATATTGACTTGGACTGGGGAAAAGGTGACAGAAATAAATACAGTAGCAATGAATTTGTCCTCCAAATGTCTCAACCCATTGAACACAAATGTTGGATTCAGAATTGTTGGATTGTTTATTTGACTGTATATTGCCACCTAGAGTTGGGCGATGTGAAATGTATTCAGATCTGCAATGTGAAATGTATTCAGATCGTCCAATCGGCACCCCATGAGATTCCCGATGCCATCTGGGCGTGAGGGGTTGTGCGGGGTTCGGTCGGTGCAGAGAAAGCTTGTGTGCCAAAGTATGAAATTAAGCCTAATTTATGCTCCGTAGTACGATAGTATCACTTGCCAAAAACAACAGATCTACAAACTAATGATTAAGATTAAGGCTGATGACCATTGCTATACTCTTTGGAGCACCACTGTTTATTGCGTTTCACACACATCGAGTGCAGAGCACAACCACCGCACTCTTCTTCTTCTTGTCACCCGCCTGCACCCACCTCTAGCCATTGCTAATCAAATCCAGTGAAATAAGCTAACCTGACCCAATCGTGACCTAAACTCAAGCATAAGTACTGATTTATACTAGAAATACTATATTTACTGAGATTGCAAAATTCTTGGCTGATTCAGATTTCCTATTTTATAAAGGTTTGACCTGTTGATATGGACTTTGGTCAATTCTGATTTTCTTTCTTCAAAGAACTATTTGAAAAAACATTCTCTCTCTCCCTCTGCTGTAGTGACGAGGCCAACACAATAAAATAACTTTTGCATGATGTGTTATAATAATTGATAATTTTGCAATGCTAACACAAATATAACCGAAATAATAAGGTCACAGATACAGTACAAGAGTTTTCTCAGGCTGGCATCTCTCTTAGGGCAGATTCAGACAATTAGTTCGGTATACTTGGTGCGATTTAGTGTGTTTGCATCCACACAGCACTTTGTCAACCACAGCAATGAATTGCACCAAACACAAGGGGGTGGTGGGGGCCAGGAGGCATGAGCCTCCGCTTTAAGTAACTCCCCAGACCCCCTATTGCTCCCATGGCACCGTAGCATCAGCGTGAAACATTAGCCCAGAAATCCAACCACCTCAGGATCGAATCCCATTCATTGCACTTTGCAACAGTTTCTTGCCTAACTACAGTAACAGGCAGATAAATAAAACAAGCAATTGGGATTCAATCCTGAGGTGCTGGTTTTGCTGGGCTAATGTTTAACGTTGACGCCATGGTACCGTGTGAAATACAAGGGGTCTAGGGAGTTACTCACAGCGGTCCGCTCATGCCTCCCGGCCCCCCACCACCCCATTCCCCCCCTCCTTTGCTCAGATCCGGGAGAAACACCTGTGCGCTTCTCCCCGTGTTTACAAATTCTTCAACCCACAATGCCACATTAAGGTTCATTTCCTACATTTGACGTGGATTGCATTCTAACCAACAGTGAACCCCACTCTGGCGCGCTTGTAAGCGAAGCTTGTGGATTCTAATTTGTTTGTTTGATCCGCACCAGAATTCAGATGAGCCTTCACACCAGCAAAAATGAAGCACACTTTCCGACAATACGCTCCAGGATTAGTTTTAATCGCAGTAAAACATCCTGGTGTGAATGTGCCCTTAGGGAGGTCCTCGCTGCACATCCCACTGGGAGGAGACCGCGTGGCACGGTGGCAGACCAAGGACCAGATGGCAGGGTTACATCTCCACACTGGCCTGAGAACGCCTCGGGATCCCCAGGAGGAAGTGGCTAATGTTGCTCAGGAAAGGGATGTCTGGAGCTCTCTGCTGAAACTGTTGCCCCTGCGACCCGACTCCGGATAAGCGGCTGATGATGGATGTATGGATAACACTAAACATTCATTCATTCATGATTCATACATCACTTCACCCTGCAACTGAGGAGGGATGGCACCTCTCTTGTAAGCACAAATTAAAATGTACGCTCCCCTAGCAAAGTCTGTAAGGAAGATGGTAAACACAAAACAACTTCCTCCATTTCTCTTGTTGAAATTTAACAAGCTGACCTCATATCACCTTCACCAGTCAGCCTAGCCCTAGAGCCTTTTAGGATGAGAATACTGCCATAAAATCTCCCTACTAGCTACAGCACAATACACAGCATCTTTTTTCAAGAAGAAAAAAAAGAAAGAAAAAAAACTCTCTCTCTTTAGCAGAAAACATTTAATCTTCTCTCTTTAACCCAGTAACCTGAAGGAAAAACTAAAACAAAACCATTTGATAGCGATTTAAAGTACATATCACATTTCAGGAAATACATTTCTATTTGGTCTTCCTGTGGAAAGAACAATCTCCAATCTACTTGCCAAAAAAAATGCTGCTTTGGGCCTTCCACAGAGAAACCTTAACAACTACCCCCAAATTGAAATTTTAATCATGTAAAGCTTGCTGTAGCGATTCCCCATTAGCAATGCTGCGTTGAATATGTAATTGCACACAAGAGGCAAAAGAAGAAAAAGAACTCTTCATTATAATTTGATATCTTCTGCTTTCCCTAAATGCATTGATGCACATTCAAGTCTCCAAGTTACACATATGCAATGCAGGTTCTTCAAGCAATAAAATTAGCAGGATGAGAAAAACAATAGCCATCAACATTTATGGGAACAATAAGACAGAGAGGACAAATGTAATGTAACTAATGTAAACAAATAGCAGACTTATTTTTTACTGACTGACCCATATACACTATGTCTTCTTTGTGACTAAATACAACATTGTCACTGAGCCACAGTGCATTTCTGCCACAGGATCTAAGCAAGCTAATGGGAGAAAAATACAGCTAATCTCAAACAAACGTTTTCTTTAAGCACTGTTCTCAGGTGCTGTGGTGCAGTAAGTGTGCCAAAGGGGAGCTGGGAAGTAGTAGCTACAGAAACTGATAACATTCACCCAGGGCCTATTTTGTTCTTGTTTTGTTGTTAGAATTCATTTTAGTTAGTTTAGAACCCTGCTCTTCTAAATCCATCAGCTTCCTTTTTTAGTTTTGTACTTTATTCTCTGGCTGCTCCTTGATCACAAGTCCCATTATCCCTTTTCCTTCTGGCCTCCCTGTTGTGCATTTATCTCTTTTCTACCACTGTCTACTTGTATTATCTATACATTCCCCTTTCTACACTGGAACATCAATATCTTCTCTCTACTGACCATATAAATTTTACTCTTAAACCTCTTTTCCACTGGACCAAAAAAAAAAAACCCTAACACCCACTAACATCTGGCTTTCGTCATTAGTGGTTAAGGTTACAATCGCTATTCATTCCAATGACTCTGCAGTAGTCACAGGCATTTATCGACTCCAGGTCCAATCGGCATAGAAACATGACAGCTGTGCAGACACATTCGTTTTTGACCCTTTTCGGGGGCAATGCTATGATGCACATTCAAGTTCTGTACATTGAAATATAGAGACATCGAATATTTAACAGATATAAAAAAGAAGTCATGTAACAGTTTCACTGGCCTCTAAAATGTGAACTATTTTCTGATTGCAGCACCTAGGATGCTAGCTTATGCCAAAAAGACATACATTGCTGAAATGCGAGGTGCGGTGATGAGGAGCGCTCTCTTTACCATTAGAAATGCATGGCAGGTCAAAAAAAAAAGAAAAGAAAAAGAAAAAAACTTTCCGTGGAGTGGACACACTGTCCCTAAATGTGGTTAATACTAGGGCTGGGTGCTGACGACTGCAAATCAATATCCCAAATTAATTAAAACAGAATGATTGAAATAGTGATGATAGGCGTGAGCTTGTAATAGCTACAGAAACTGTATGAAACAGGGTTAAGTGGTTAATCTGACTAATTGATTTAGTGAAATATTAAAAAAATATATATAAGAATCTTTCTGTGTCGATTTGTTGATGTATGAAAAAAAAATATATATATAGGTCTATACACACATACATACATACATAGTTGTAGTGAAACATCTTCTGATGCTTAGCTGGGGCACATCATCAGTGATGGACCTGAGATCATTGAGTGTTTCGGGCCTTTCGACACCCTCTCTCAGGCGGCCCAGCTGAGGTTCATGACGCCTCAGCTTGTGACCCAGCAGCGTTCAACCACGGATCTGCCCTCTTTATCCAGAGCCACCTAGAGGCTTTCTCTGCTGCCTCTGTGTTGTTGTGGATGGCCCTTCTCCTTCTCTCTCCTGTGATGCCACACACACACACACACACACACACACACACACACACACACACACACACACACACACACACACACACACACACACACACACACACACACACACACACACACACACACACACACACACACACACACACACACACACACACACACACACACACACACACACACACACACACACACAGCAAGGTTAAGTCTGTTATTGGTTCTAAATATCGGTAGTATTAAGTAAGAGTGTGCAATCAATTCCCCCTCACCTTTCCCTCCTCCACCATCACCATTTCAGTGAAACTCAGTGCTCTGTGCCACTGGACCTGCTTGTGATTGGTAATGACCCGCTGGATGCTGTTGATGAAGCCACAGTGGTCATTGGGGATGAGGCCCTTCCATGAATATTCTCTTCTTGGCAGAGAACTAGAACAGCAACATCAGCACCTGTACCTGGCAGAGGGATGTGGTGGTGGGAAAGTGAAATTAACCAGCCCAACATTATGCAAGGCAAGCAGTGCATTTGTTTGGGTTTTCTTTTTTCTGTTACAGTGACAAAATCCTTCCAAGCAGACACTACTGTAAGCTGTCTGGAACTGAATCAAACCGAAACAATTAAGGCACCCTTTAAAGTCCCATTATCTTGGTAGTGACGTTATGTGAGCACCCTCTAGAGTACCCAACACAGCACTGCAGGTCAGTATCATTAGTGGGCTAAAGGCTCTGACAGGGTAAAGAACTGGCTACTTGAGAAATTCAAATAGATTTTTCTTTTTTAAGAACTGGGCACTATTTCTGAGAAGAATTAAGCCGTTTCATATTTTGGAATCCATTTCTAATCACTCATGAACAATGAGTGATTTAATGAGTACGTTTGTGACGTCTTATAACAGAAATGCATCTTACACACGAGGAAACAACACGGATAAACTTTATCTTGGTTTGTTTACTGTTGAGTGAGAAAACAATGTTGCACATTAAGTTAATCATCTGGGGACCCCCCAAAATAATTTGGGGACCCTCTGGGGGTCCTGACCCACAGGTTGAGAACCTCTGGTCTACAACATGAGAAAGAACTGCAGCAGATCATCTTGACCACATGTCTACATGCTATGTCTTTGTTTACACCTGTATGCAACAAATTAAGCTGATTGCGACCGTAGGTCGCAGTTCAGTATGCGAACGGTCACAGCTTGTCCACTGGCCAGATGGACAAGAATTGGCGCGACCTCGCCCTTTAGGGTGAGGTCACATGTCGCCCTGAGGCGTCTTACTAGTATACTAAACCACAAGTTACTTACAGATTCTGTCCTTGATTGACCCGCCCGCACCTGGTATGACAGAGAAGTGGAAGTGAGTTTGGTTGCAGAATCCATAGACAGCGCTAGGCTTCTGCAGGAAGTATGCATACAGAGAGGAAAAGAGGGGGTAGTTGTCAGGCTGAAAAATCAGGTTACTAAGTTAAGCTCAACCAAACACAGTAAACACAAAACATTTCATTTCCTAGGGCTTTGAAGAATTATCCTACATTAAAATTGCCTTAATGGAGGACCACGACACGTTGTCATGCTCAAGTCACTATGACCCATCCATAACCATAAGGAGTTACCAATGAAGCTACGCCCAAATATGGAGTGTGTTGTCTAACCTCAATGTGTTGTCATGGCATCATGCGCAAACAAATCTGTCAGCTCCATATATGGCCACAAAATTGGCATAGCCATATATGGGCATATATACTGATGATAGAAGGTATCTCCATATTTGAGTATAACAGAGACAAGGGCTGACAGATACAGAGATCCAGTTGTCCAGATCCATAGATCTGACCGTTATACCCATATTATGTGCATATATGACCATATTACAGTGTGAGGGACCAAACCCTCGGCAAAAACTTGAGGGACTGCGGTGCCCGCAGTCGAGTAGTCAGATATCCAGTTGTCCAGAACTGATCCAACCAATATGGTACAATTTAGACATTTAGCAGATGTTCTTAATCCAGAGCGATTTACTGTAGTAAGCAAGGAAAACACAAGGCAATACCATAACATGCATAGTGATACGTGTCTCACTGTAGCTCCTACAGTCTCATCAGTCTAAAAAGAATAATATTAAAAATCAATAATCTGTACGTTGAAGCTATTACAACTATATGGTTCTGACATCTGTCTACAAGTACATAACATGCTACAGTGTCTAAATGCAGGGTTGCCAACATTCCTGAATCTGGCAGGAGTCTCCTGCCGTGCTAATGAATTGTCATTTCTCCTGAATTTCTCCTGGATTGGGGGATTTCCGTGGCTTTGCGTGGCAAGTCCGAGTTAAACTGTACATATGCGATGTGATGACTGTCTCTGCTTGATGATTGTCGTTTCTCCTGGATTTGGTAACTCCAAAACATCTTACATACTTCAGTTATCAAATCCATTTCTGTAAACATACTTTTTGCGTTTTAATGGCTGAAATTGTACCCATCATTTTCTAATACGAGCTAAGCAAGCCTAATAAAACATTGGACTCTGTAGTTGAAATGTGGGGTTTGTTCCACAGTTTGCGAGAAGAGTCTGGGACGTGTGGAGCGTTGTCCCAGATAGACAGACAGAAACAGACATCTCCATATATGGTCAAAAAAGGGAAACAGACAGACGGGTACAAAGCCCCCGGATCGACAGTGCGACGTAGCTGTGAGGGCCTTGTAGCCAATGTAGCGGAACCGAACCTCTACTTTCATTATAAGAATCTCCAAGTAGAAACCTCCCCTAGAACATGAGCAAACCTTCTGACAACCATGGAATGCAACACTCTTAAGAGGGTCCATACACCACTCCCACTGGGGAAATAAACAGCACCATTCTTCTGCTGTCTCTGTACTGCCCATTATAAAATTATAAATGTATTGTGCTAGGTTTTCTTCAGAAGGCATGGGTCCATGTTTAGGCATGCCATCAAGGAGAGAGAGAAGTGAAACCGGTCTGAAAAAAATAGGTTTTGAAAGATCCTTAGGAAAAAGAAAGGCAACAAATGTATTTTATTGCCTAGAATTCTTTGAGTGGATCGAAGCCATCACAAGTCAGTATCTTACCTTGTCATTTATTGATAAAACCTTTTAAGAGATTGCTGATTGAAATTAAGCCAAAACACAACATAATATTATATTGACAAAAATGTACTCTGAGCCAAGCTCATCCTAAGTTTAATAGCATCCCTTGTGAGTACTTTTATAATAAACTATATTTCTTTAAATTAGTTTTAGTCTCTGGGGTGTAATCCTTTCCAACTTTACAGATTACGCTGGACAAGAATCACTTATATGGAGCTGAAGGCCTGCTGAGATGCCTTGGATGAAATAAAATAGTGAATTAACAGCAAGCTTTCATGAGCTTCCACTACAGTTGTCTGGAACTCTGCTTTTGCAGAGCATAGATTTAGGGTTTCATTAGCCTCCCACTCTCACTCATGGCCTGTTATCTCGCTCAGATAATTTTGGCTCACGAAGAGGGGGAATGAGACTGTAGAGTCACTAGCGGCAATTGATCACACCAGCTCACAACACAAACACTGAGCTGGGCTGACAAGTGTCACAAGAAAGCCATTAGCTAGTGTTCTCCTGACTCAATTTTGCCACTGTCAAATAAATCAGTGTTTTGACCTTGAGCAAAACCTATGCCAGTATAAGGAGGTAAAATGAGCAATTAATCACACTAGATAACAATGTGTGACAGGTTGTTCTTAAACTTGCTGCTGGGACCTCAGAAGTAGTGGTGATCACATTGTTTGCTAGAAGGACTTTCTAACTCCTGTTAAGACTTCTGTTCTTTAACAGAATAAATAACGGTGTGTATGTCATTTTAGTACAAATCTTTTACATACATAATGTAGTACATCTAAATAGAAATCGACTCTATTCTACAATCTTATTTGCTTTAGTAAATACTGAGCAAGAATGGTGGACTTAAATTAGCAAATAATTTGTACTTGATGTAGTCTGTTGGTGCAGCTTAGAAAATATACAAATATAACAGCAAATAAACAGTATAATGTATCTCACAAGCCTTGACTTTTAACCACATTACTAGACTACCATACTAGAGAAAAACACAAACGATTGACCAATGTTTGGCAGGAATTGTCCTTTGCCTATCCAACTTCATCTCAGGGATGAATAAAGTATCTTCTGTTATCTTCATATAACAATAGCACAACCAGCACAGCATATAGAATATACAGTAATTGTGAGAGTTAATGATCACTTCAGTCAGTATTATCAGTAAACATTCACCATTGCTTCCCATAACCACGTTCAACAACATACAGTCTGATATAGTTGCGTTATTGTTATTTTCAAGGCCTTGACAGTAATCTGAAAACATAAAATCAGCTGTTACCATCTAAAAGGCCTCCAAAATTATGTGGGGAGTCGGGACTCTTGTAAGGTTAACCCTGATCAATAATAATTGACACAACACACATCATAAATATGTGCACAAATGAGCGTATTACCATGTGTGGACTCTAAATCAGCTCAATCAGCCCAATGAAGACCTGACACATGCAAGACAGCTATCTGGTTAAGGGTTAGAGCAGCCAATACAGTCAAACAACTGTGAAATGTGATTTGCTACGCATTAAAATAAAAGGGAAGCAATACAACATTGAATGCTCACTATGAATTTGAATGAACACTTGAGGGCAGTGTAAAACTTATACTACAGTTGAAATTAGATTTAGGATTTTAATTTACCAACTGCTGTAGGGAGTTGTAGCTTCCCTCCTGGTAGGCAAAGTGTTAAGGAAGCCAAGTCTTCAGCTGGACAATGAGGTCCTTCTGTTTCTCTCTCTGAGCCTCCAGTGCAGGAGCTCCCTCGTCTCCCCCTCACTCTGACAGGACAAACAGAACAGCACAGTCATAGAGACAATGAATTCAAATCTACGAAACGGCTGAGTGACGGCAGGCTTTTCTGTATAGAGGAATGGGGGGCACAGGCAAACATGTACCTGCCTGAGTGCCAAGAGAGGAGAGGTCTACACAAAAGAGGTTCTCCAGAACTGGATCAAATGCACTGATGTTTTGCGCGACCTTTTTCTGAAAATAATGGGTTTTGCCAAAAATAGATTGTCTATAAAATATCTAATATTCTATTAATCAATATCTAGGCCTACACACTTTTATCAATAGGCCTATTATTTACAACTCCCTGAAATCTATAGACAATCTATAGGAATCCTAGTCGTCAAGGTCGTCCTACATCTGAAGCATGTGGCAAGAGAAAAATGAGAAGAGAGACAAGTGAAATATGATTACAAAAGGAGGAAGACCTACAGATTAGGTCTCTCTAAATGGAAAGAGGTGGGGAGTAAACAATGGCAGGGACACATTGCTGTGGTTCAATGCTGCTGTTATTTACTGATTATGAAACCATAGAATTATGGGCCAGAGCTGTTTTTCAAATCAGTCTTTCAAATCACAAAACCATCTGTTTGACACCAGATAAGCAACATCTGTCCAACTTTTACTTACCAGGCCGGATCCCTGCCCTAACAGGTTACACCACTGAGCTTGGTAAAGTACTGGTTTCAACTGGCTTACAGTGAAGCCATCCACATAACTGGATATCAAGCCAGTGAAGGTATATTAAACATATCAAGAATTAAATTAATGACCAGACCGCATAATCACTCACCAAGTTTCCATCTGTTGGCATCCCGTGCTCTGCAGCCCAGATCAGGACACCCATTGAACACAAAATCTTCCAACTCCAGTCTCCTCTGCTCGTCCAAACGGACACTTCTTCATCGGTGGCTGAGGATGAGAGGCTCTGAGCCTTGGTAAAAGTAGCGTCTCATCCTCGGGACTGGCAGGCAGCACTGACCGACGGGCACCCATTCCTTGTCTTCTCGTTCTCAACTTATCTTAAGTCAAGTTCGTCATTAAGGTAGTTTTAATTTCAGTTTCACTTGTTTTCTTCATCAACTCCAACCACAACATTTAGGGGATTCTTCTTGTTCTTTTAATTTTACGGTGGGTTGCAACCATTAGGTGCATACAACCACCTATAGTAGACTTTGAATTGTTGTTATGGGCTCGCTAAGGCAAGCACACTAGTGTTGTCTCTATTTATTATTCAGACTGTTTTTTGGGGGCATCATAAAGGACATTGTTAGACAGTGCTTGAATTGGACAGGTAGTAGTAACTGATAAGAGATTCAGGCAGTTCTACTGACTTGCCCACCCAAACTGTACCCCCATATTAAGGCCACTTACTGGTGAATCTAGGTTACTTACGCATATTGGGAAGGCAACTGGGCAAGTTGTTGCAGTGTTCACAATTTTTCAAATTCAGTTTCCATCTTTTGTTTCTGCAAACATAGTGACATTCATCATATATTTTATCAACTTCATTGTTCTTTGGTGTAAAAAGAATATAGCTTATAATGACCAACATCCAAGTAGATTGTATCCCTATAGAAATATACTCACACCCACACTATAAGCAATTAATGCATCGCATTGCTGCACACCGATAGCTTGTAGATCTGTGCTTTTTGACACGGAGTTACTATCCTCCATACAAACGTGGTGTGAGCCATTTTAACTTTAAGCTGTGTTAAATTAACACTGAAGATATATATTTTGTCTCGTGTAGTGTTAGCCTAGCATATAGCATATTAAAGTTATCAGGGCCAGACCAGTGCAGCCAGATGATAAACATTGCACACAGCCTGGCGGGACAAGTTCTCCGTGATTGATTAGTTTGTTTCTAGGCACAAAACCAGCTGAGAAGCGGACCAATCCTATAACTCTGGTCCCAATTCTGGTCCCCACAATCTAGCCATGTTCCCAGCCTACTGATGCCCACAATCACAATCGTTCTCCTGTAAATAGTACAATGATGTTGTCGCTGAGACAGCACAGCCCTAGGCCATGCGGTAAAAAGTAGTTTTCCATTTAGGCTTAACAAAACATTTATTTATTTAATCTCAATAAAATGTACCTCATAATTAAAATAAAAATCTACCAGCAAAGTAAATTCTTGAGTAAAATAAAAATATTCTATACTTCAGTAATAAAATGTAAAACAGGTATTAAGAGGCAAGTTATCAGAAGCACAACTCCTCAGAGGGCTGAGTTCAACGGGCTGTCTATGTAGGCCAGGGGCCAATTCTGATATCTGCACAAATTGGTACCACCCAAGGTGACCGTACATTTTTGACTTCCTACATGTCTCTAGTTTACATTTTGGTATGATAACCCTTTCTGAGACCCAGCTTAATTGATGTTATCAGCCGCTAGAGTCGGTCTCCCATCTACTTTCTATACAGGAGGAAAATACCCAGGTATTTAAGTAGGATGTGAGGGGTCTTACTAGGGGTTTGTCATGATGCTGAATCCATTGCAAGCATTTGTTTTGCACAAAAAACATTCCTTGGGCTACAAATGGCCCCAGAAAACGCCCACAAAACTGATGAAACTGATGAAAAGTGATGACTCATCACTTTTCATCACTAAACCATCGTTTTCTGGGGCCATTTGTAGCCCAAGGAATGTTTTTTGTGCAAAACAAATGCTTGCAATGGATTCAGCATCATGACATCCTACTTAAATACCCAGAGAAAAAATGTTTTCTGGGTATTTTCCTCCTGTATAGAAGGTCGATGGGAGACCGACTCTAGCGGCTGATAACATCAATTAAGCTGGGTCTCAGAAAGGGTTATCATACCAAATTGTAAACTAGAGACATGTAGGAAGTCAAAAATGTAAAAAATGTACGGTCACCTTGGGTGGTACCAATTTGTGAAGATATCAGAATTGGCCCCAGGACCAATGAGTCTGTATGTGAATGCTGGTTTGACCATATAAATGAAAAGTTTGTTCATATTGTGTGCCACTAAGTAACTTAGCAAAACAGGAAATGGTTGCGTAGCAGTCAAGTTGAACATACAGTAGGTGGCAAAAGTAACAAAACATTGTCATTGTATGTTTAAATGACAGATGCCAAGGTGGAACTAAAAACCACAGGAAAAAGTCCAGAAATCATATAAGGTCCATAAGAATCTCGTCCTCCATAACGCTGGAGACCTGGGGCATTCCTGGCTGTGCCACGGTTCCTCTCTGCCCTCCAGCCATCAGCATCTGACCTTGAATCGAAGGATGGAGAGAGGGTAAGATTTACTGATTGAGTTAAGTTAGAGGTAAGCTTACAGATACGAAAAGCCAGAGATTAGTAGAACACAAAAATGACTCCTTGGGACTTGTTTAATAATTGCTAGAACAATTCTACCTTACAAAGAACTGTGCATTTTCTTCATTTTGAGTGTTACGTAAGAGTATTTGCTTGACCTTTAACAATATACACTTATTAGAGAGCCAAGCGTAATTGGGATCTGGCAACATCTTAATGTTGTGTCATTTGCAAGCAACAAACTACTTGCAGATAAGCATTTTACTGCTTTAATTCGAACTTATACTTTTGAGTACAATCTTTCAGGGCTCCTTCTCCACACATGGGATGTTTTGAGCATAGTTAACATTCTACCTGATAGAGGCTGTCTCCACTGGCCCTGCATTGGAGCCCCACCTCCTGGCGCTGGATGTACCAACTGCTGCCCTAAACCTTGGTGAGGCATCATGCCGGGCATGTGAGACACTCCACCCTGCTGAGAGAGACACAGAGACCACAAAATGTTAACTTATTTTTATTTTAGTTTGTGTGCAGAACCCTAAAGATCACTTATAGATCATACAGACTCAATGACTGCTGATACATCTATGAGTTATGTTGCGCTCTTACTGGCTGCTGCTGGCTGAGGAGTAGGCTCCGCAGCTGTGGATTGGCCCCCGGGTTCGGAAGGCGGAGCATGGGGCCCTGAGGTTGCGTTGGTCCGCCTTGAGCGACCTGGTTGGGTGGTGCACCGGTGACGGATGGCTGCTGGTTGGCCGGTCCAGCGGCTCTCATTGTCATCTGGATGCAAGTCACACATGTAGTTTTAGAGGAGTACAAACTACAGGCAGCAAGTTATATTTTGAACATATCTGTCAATATAAGCGTATACTGTGTGGAATATATAACTAAATAACTGTGGCAGTTCAAACAGTCTTGTGTGGGTCTTCATTATGTAGAGACCTGAGATACTTAACATTATGGATGGCTGCTACACAAGAATAGATGTGTTTCTCAGAAAACCAAACGTTATACAGACATGCTACTGTATGTGGTGAGTGAGCATTCAGTGAAAGAAAACTGAGAAAACATGCTGTTGAGTGGAAATAAGCTGTCAAAAGACTGCTGCTAAACAGTGAAGGAGAGTGACTTGTGGTTGTGTGAGCGAGTGAGTGCAATGGATTTTATTTGTAATATCTACTTCTACCAACACCGCCAGTACCTTTCATGTTTCATACAGTGCACACACATTGGAAGGCTAATTTATATTTTGTCGTACAACAGCGTCACTTTTTAACCCATTCAGAACGGGTACACATTATTTTGTATCATTATTTTATGCTTTAACTATTGAGAAATAGCAGATATACAACCTCACAGCGCGGCACCGAGTGCTGCGCTGCAAGCTTGTAGATCTGCTATTTTTTTTTTTATAGTGAAAATTTGAATTTTTACCCGATTCTATAAGTGTCTTTTGAATCCTTCTAAGGTTTTTTGAAAAACCCATGTTTCTATGTCAGTAATCTTTCCAGCCATCGTCAACGAAAAGGTCCTTTTCCACTTAACTGGAGCTCAGTTAGTCTGTTCTTGAGACTACTATGTCAGTGGTTCTCAAACCTTTTCATGTGAAGGACCCCCAAAACGATATTTATTTGGCCAGGGACCACCCAGAAGAAAAAATTGAGTTACAATCGTTCGCTTTGAAAATACATATATTCAAAGATTTGCACACATTTTCATGACTTTTTCAGATCTTCAGATCTTTCAGATCTTCAGATCTACAAGCTTGCAGCGCGGCACTCGGTGCCGCGCTGTGAGCTTGTATATCTGCTATTTTTCACTGGTTAAAGCATTCAATAATTCTAGGCCTAAATGGGTTAAAAACCTTCGATTTTGGCAGTCGTGAGACGACAAAGTACAAATGGGACTTAAGTCTCACCAGGTTGTTCTGCCTCTGTTGCTCCTCCATCATAGTGACCTGACTAACGGAGGGCATGCCCACCACCACAGACTGGACACAGGACAGACCAGAGACAGGAAAAGGGGAGAGAGGAGGAAGTGTGGGGAAAAAAGAAAGGGAAGGAAAGGGTTAACAGCAGGACATGCAGACATCCAGACTAGAAGAAGAGGTTTGAACAGGGTGGCAACGCAGCAGCCAGAAGAGGAGCAGTGTTGAGAGAGAGGGGTGTGCAGGCAGGCAGTAGGGCTGTCACAATTATTACATAATCGTCTAATCGCAATTATTTTGTGATAATCGTCATAATCGTTTACATGTTGAAAAATGTTTATATATATGTTCAAACATTTAATAAAATAGTGGAAATAGCAGATCTAGCTTGTAGATCAGCAACTTCCACTATCAATGTTCTTTTTAAAGTGTAAAGTTGTCAAATGTGTCCTTAATTTCTTTGTATATGTAGGTTATGTGTCATATCTGCCATGTGCAACTTCAAAGCCAACAAGCCAAACAGGAATGTAATTGTCAACGACTGAAACACAATTAAATCGTTAATCGCAATTATGTCATAATGGTGACAGCCCTAGCAGGCAGGCAGACAGACGGGCCAGCATGGGTTAACATTACCTGCTGCTGCACCTGGCCATGAGCCACAGAGGGAATGGGACCAGTGGGCCTGTTGAGGAAGTTCTGGTTGGGGGGGACTTGGCCTGGTGGCATCGGACCCCCAGCACCACCCAGCTGCAGGGACAGAAACAGAGAGACAGATGATCTGTTTATTCCTTTATTACATTTGACCATTATTTATGCTTCCAAATTTTACGTTTGATGTTACTTAAAGCCTGCAAAGGTCAGGTAAATAACATTGATTTCATGGCAGTCAACCGCCATTATTTATGGAAACCTCTGGCATCCTGTGTTAAAAAAAACATGTAAAATAAAATAAAAAATACTTTCTCCTTTGTTGAAACGTAACACTCTGTCTGAATCCAAACCACCCCCACTAGTCAGGCTAGATATTTTGAGGATAAGAATACTTAAACACAAATAAATACTATATTGTTCCCTACCAGCCACAGTACATTGTACAATTTGCAGAATTAGTTTATATGCTAAGTATATGAACCTTTTTCTCCTTTGCACTAAACATTTAATGTTCTCTCTTTAACTCAGTAAGCTGAAAAAACTCTTTAATAGACATTTAGAGCAGATGTGACATTTCAATAAATACAACTATTCCTGTGCAAAAAGAACAATCTCTAATCTAATTGCCCAAAAACCTGCTCCGGGCCTTCCACAGAGACATTTTAATCATGCGAAGATTGTTCTCTATTAGCAATGCGTGCAGAATATGTAATTGCGACAAAATAAGAAATAAAGGTCTTCATAAAAACATCTTCTGCCTTCCCTAAATCAGTGCCTCCTAAACAGTGGGCTGAGGCAAACTGATGTTGTCATTTACAACTATACAAAATGTTATGAATAATTGTTTGATTTACTATTCATACTTAGTGCATACTCATTTCCCAATACAGAGGCAAATTCTATACCATGGCATAGATGAATGAAACTATGTCACCTTTTACATAATATACAGTATATAATGGTGATTTTTTGGGGGGGACCAATGTAAAATGTCCCCCTCCTCCCCCAACACCCCTTTAGGGATGGGACGATAAGCGAAAGCGATATTATCGCTTATCGTGATAAAAAACACTCACGATAATCGTATCGTGGAGATTTAATTTATCGTGATATCGTCCTCCGTCATGCACTGGGATCAATTCACCTTTTATTTGCCGAGCTGCATATCCGGTACAACTTTATAATTGGTAAAAGGTACTTACTTATAATATACATACTTGATATATACTTGATACAGTCTTTTTTCACTCACTATCAAATGTCTTTGCCAAAAAATAGCCGATCTACAAGCTCACAACGCGTCACAACACGATGCGCTGTGAGCTTGTAGATCTGCTATTTTCTGGCAAATGTTCCGCCCCAGGACAATGGATTTTGATTATCGCTAATATCGTATCGTCTCTTGTCACAATAATCGTGATATGGCATTTTCAACTCGTCCCATCCCAACACCCCTTCAGTACAACTCACCGCTCTGTGCTGCTGGACCTGCTTGTGGTTGGTGATGACCTGCCGGATGCCGTTGACAAAGCCACTCTGATCGTTGGGAATGAGGCCCATGAATATTCTCTTCTTGGAGGAGAACAGCAACATCAGCACACGCACCTCACAGGGGGACGTGGTGTGGGGGAAGTGAACGCATCCAGCCTGCAAGAGGGTTCAAAACATTCTAGAGTGAGCAGTGAGGCCTTGGGAGCCATCGTGATTCGCTATTTTAGAAAAATCGGGAAAATTAGAATTTTGACCCGATTCTATAAGTGTCTTTTGAATCCTTCTAAGATTTTTGGAAAAAACCTATGTTTCTATGTCAGCAATCTGGCCATCGTCAAAGAAAAGGTCCTTTTCACTTAACTGGAGCTCAGTTAAGTCTGTTCTTGAGAGACTACTATGTCAGTGGTTCTCAAACCTTTTCATGTGAAGGACCCCCAAAATGATATTTATTTGGCCACGGACCCCCAATTCAAAATATCTAGTTCCAGGGACCACCCAGAAGCAAAATTTGAGTTACAAACGTTCGCTTTGAAAATACATATATTAAAAGATTTGCACACATTTTCACGACTTTTTCAAAAATATCAGATCTACAAGCTCGCAGCGCGGCACTCGGTGCCGCGCTGTGAGCTTGTATATCTGCTATTTTTCACTGGTTAAAGCATTCAATAATTCTAGGCCTAAATGGGTTAAAGTGTCAAGCTTCCACTTCGTCAAATAAAATAAAATTTGTTGATGAAATCAAATCAATGAAGACAAAAATACTTCCATGCCGTCTGGAACTGAATCAAACCAAAACAATTAATGCCCCCTTAAAAGTCCCATTACCGGTATATTGCTTGACTCTATGTGATTCATAGTTAGGCTTTGTGCACCCTCTAGTGTATTCAACACAGCACTGCAGGTCAGTATCATTAGTGGGCTAAAGGCCCTGACAGTCTATATATGCAAGTACAAGGAACATACAGCACACTGCATATCCACAGTGGTTAGTCTTTTCATAGTCAAGTCGTGATATAGTTTACAGATTTCAACATACCGGTATTCTTGATTCATTTCCAACTTTGGCCATTTGTAAAAGGTTTAAGCATTAATTTCCATTATTTGACGACAAATGAGAATATGCAATGGATTCGTTTTCAGGACGCCTATCATGTTTTCACATTACCTATCAATTATTTTACTGTACTGTGTTTTATTTTTAAATCAAGTTAAAATCACCTGCATTGCCATGTCTAACAGAATCAGATTTTCTCTGTCTGCAATAGCACATGTCGATGTGAAACAGTTTCATGCCAAGCCAATGCTTTGTGTGACACTGGTACTGTACGTGAACGCTTGGTACGTGTCACAAAAATGTAGCTCAAGACATGCCCTGGCGGAGGTTGCTGGGGTCTGCAATTAGTCAATGTATGATATGTCAGGACTATGAATAGAATAGTTAACAGTTAATAGTCAACAAACCTGCTCTCAATCATGACTTTTGTAAATTGTATTGATTGACTCTGGATATGGGCAGTGAACAGACTGTGGGAGGCAACTTACAAAACCGTTGGCCATTATTCGGTAGAGGCCCTTCAGGGACTCGACGTCTTTATTGGTGAAGGTGAACTGAACCATCCTAGAGTTTCTGAAGAGGTGACCTAAGGTTGTCTGCAGACAAAGAGAGAGACAGGGAGAGAGTGTAAGACAGAGACATTTCCTCATGCATCCTTCATGAATTAGTGATGACTTTAAACGGAGATGCATCCTACACACAGACTCACCAGCAGCTGCTGTGGAATCAACTGCATGATAAGCTTCTGTGGCCACTGGTCTGTGTTTCTGTTAAGGGATACAACATGGATAGATAGCAACATTATACATACCATTATATATAGTATGAAAATAAGCACTAAAATAAGAAGTTAGAACTGCTAATATCAGATTATATCGTTTTTGAGCTCGACAACTCACAGATTCTCTCCTTGATTGACCTGCACCTGGCATGGCAGAGAGCGAGTGAGTTTGGTAGCAGAATCCATAGACGAGGCTTTAGGCTTCTGCAGGAAGTATGAATACAGAGAGGAAGAGAGGTGGGTAAGGTGCCGAAATGACAGCGAGATGACAAATGAGGTTACTAAGTTAAGCTAAACTATACACAGAAACAACACGTGGCTAACATTCCTTGTCCGGGGGCTTTGAAACGTTATTTCATTAGAATCTCCAAGCAAAAACCTCCCCTAGAACATGAGCAATTGTTCTGACAACCACGGAATGCAACGCTCTTAGGAGGGTCAATACACCACTCCCACTGGGAAAATAACCGGCACCATTCTTCTTTGGGGCATCAATACAGGATCAATAATTAATCAATCCCATATTGGTCAGGCTTTCTGCTTGCCATTATAAATGTTTTGTGCTAGGTTTTCTTTAGAAGACATATGGGTTATTCATGGTCAATGTTAAGCATGCCTTGGAGGAGAAATGAATCCAGTGGGTAAAGACAGGTTCGGAATGAGCAATAGTAAGTAAAAAGAAACAGCAACAATAAGATATTTAAATATGTATCTTATTCTGGTAAGCTGATCCATCTACAGTACTATGGACTGGTGCATGGATAAAAAGGTTATCAAAGCCATCACAAGTAGGTAGCCTACCTTGTCATTTATTGGGAAAACCTTTTAAGAGATTGCTGATTACAATTAAGCCAAAACCGAATGTATTATATTGACTAAAATGTACTCTGGGCCAAGCTCAGCAGCCTAAGTTGAATGGCATCCCTTGTGAGTACTTTTATAATCAACAATTTCTTCTAGTGAGTCTTAGGTCACTGGGGTGTAATCCTTTCCAATATTACAGATTACTCTGGAGAAGAATCACTAATGGGGCTGAAAGCCTGCTGAGATGCATTGGATGAAAAGTGATCTTGTGAATTCATTCTACTGCCACCAAAATGTGGAATGCCCTACCAATAGCCATAAAAGTGGGACTCCTTAGTCCTTAGCCTCCTTCAAAAGCACTATAAGAGAGCACAAATGTCTTCTAAGCTTGACACCGGAAATGAACCCAACACCCCTCCTCAATTGTTTTCTGTGAGCTGGGCTGACAAGTGTCACAAGAAAGTCATTAGCTAGTGTTCTCCTGACTCAATTTTGCCACTGTCAAATAAATCAGTGTTTTGACCTTGAGCTAAACCTATGTCTGTATAAGGAGGTCAAATGAGCAATTAATCACACTTTAGTTCAATATGTGACAGGTTGTTTTTAGACTTGCTGCTGGGACCTCAGAAGTACTGGTGATCAAATAATGTTCAGTAGGAAAGACTAACTCCTCCAATAATTCTGTTATAGAATGAATATGAAACGTGTATCTGTCACTTTAGTACAAAGTATATCCAAAATAATTGTGTCTCTCTCTATACAAGTGTAATACTATTACAGTATTAGTATAATTAAATGTTGACAGATTATTACCTCTTGCCATTCAAGAACTCCACTCCATGCTACAATCTTATTTGCTTGTTGCTGTCCAATTGGATTGGCATTGCCCTGTGCTCCGGTCACAACAGCCTATTAGGGGAATAGGAGGAGAAAATAGTGAACAAGAAAGGTGAACTGAGTTAGGAACTTAAGATAGCAAATCATTTGTAAAATTGGTACAAATAACAGTTTAGAAAACATACAACCCAACTTACAAAACAAATGAATAAATCAAATACATGAAAGTGTTTGGCAGGCAGGCATTGCCATTTGTGTGTCCAACTTCACCTCAAGGCTAAATAAATTGTGTCCTGTTATATACTGTAACAACAAGAAACTAGAACTGCACTCTGTCGAGGTAAAAACTTGCAAGCTGGTATTAACAGCACAACCAGTACAGCATACAATAGAATTGTGAGAGTAAATTATCACTTCAGTCAGTATTATCAGTAAACATTCACCATCGTTTCCCCTAACCATGTTCACAATATTACTGGTACAATTTTCCATGCCTTGAGCAATCGGAATACTTACAATTAGCTGTTACCATCTAAAACCGGCTCCAAAATGAGCTGGGGACTATTGAGAAGATTAACCCTGGTCAATAATAATTGACACAATGCATAACTATGTGCATAGATGGGCATATTACCATGCCAGGTTGTGCTGAAAGTGGATTTAGTGGAGTCTGTTGATTTGGTGCAGTCTGCTGCTGGGGAGGTGCTTGTTGCTGTTGATTGGGTGGTGGCTGTCCTGGGGGTTGAACCTGCTGTTGCAGTTGATTGGGAGGTACTTGTTGCTGTGACATCATGGGAGGTGTTGCCGTGGTGACTGTTGATAAACTAGGCTGACTGGATGGGGCCAACTTAACTCCAGCCACGGATGGGAGTGCTTGCTGGCCAGAGAATGGAGGACTTGGATTCACCATCACTGGAACTGAAGAAACAAAGAGCTCATGAATAGGGCTGTCACGATATGACATTTTACATGACGATTAATTGTCACTCAAATAATTGGCGATTAACGATTTAATTGTGTTTTTGTCGTTGACAATTACATTTCTTTTTGGCTTGTAGGCTTTGAAGTTGCACATAGTAGATATGAAACATTACCTAAATACACAAATAAATTACTGACATATTTGACAACTTACAACTTAAAAAATAACTTTGATAGTGGAAATAGTCGATCTACAAGCTCACAACGCGTCGCATCGCTCGTAGATCTGCTATTTCCACTATTTCGGACATTTTTCAACATTCACGATTATGACAAAATAATTGCGATAAGGTCAAATAATCACGATTAGACGATTATGTAATAATTGTGACAGCCCTAAAAGAGCTCATGAAGTCATGGCACTCGGGCCACAAGATTCAGATTATCTTCAGTTGTGCTAACATCAAAATGTAGACAAAGACCCAGAGAGTGCAGGCCTCACTACTCACATCGGCTCTTTTGGTTGTTGGCTGCCTCCACGGCCATCTGTGCAGCCGCCTGGGCGGCTGTCATCGAGGGGGGGTTCTGGACGGACACAGATTAAACAAGAACAATGCAGGGCAAAATAGTAAGGAAAGGAATTCAACTGCCACTGTTGCCTGAAATGGAGCCAAAGAGCTACTACACACAGCAAAATCCTCTTTGTTAATTTAACTCTGAGAGTGTACAAATGTAACCAAAATGAACTCGTAGCGGGTCCATTTGGTTCCACGAACACTCTCAGATTAACCAAAGGTTAAATTAGCAGAGGATTTCCCCTTTAGGGGCATTCACATGTTCATTTATTACCTGATAAGGATGGGCAGGACTAATAGAAGGAGGGCCTTGTGACGGAGGTCCATGTGGCTGGTTGACAGGCAGGGGCTGAGGGGGCAGCACAGGCTTGAGAGGACCTGGTCCTCCACCAGAAACTGAAACTGGAGACACATAAACAGATGGAAATAATCCTTCCAGAGCATGTTTAGCCTAATGAGTATGGCACACAGTATGACATTACTGTGTCAGTAACATTATAATGAAAGATAGGGCAACAGAGATAAGGGACCACTTGTGATATATAAATATACATGTCATATATCCATATCTAAACAACAGAGTACAATATTTGCTTATGAATCAACATTGTAAATGTCTAGCATTCGAAACCATATATATTTCTAATGATCTGGAAGCCTCTCCAATGTAAAAGTTTAAAATGAGAATGTATATTGTTGATATACTTTAAGTATCCTTGTACTTGTTTATGTTTATTTGAGAGTTTAGTTGAGTTTACCAGGGTGGACATCCTCCACTCCTGACATCACAAAACTGCTGCGAATGGGGCAGATTTAGCGGATCAAACATTATTCCAGCATTTATAAGAAAGGCAAATTATAACATAAGCGCTGCTTCTTCTTTCTCTCTTTTTTTTTACATATTTAAATATCCGGCATTTAATGATCTGCTGCCCTGCCTGTAACATGACATGTATTGACCACGGTATGGGCCTTTCTGCTGAAAAACTACATGACCACTAGCAGTATAATAACAGTCTGCTTTCTGTGTGTCATGTCCATAGACTGTAAAAAAAATATGGACGATGCAAAGCCATTGGTTTCTATGCGGCGAAAATGACGCTTTTTTTGTCCCTTGTATGGGTGTCGCCATCATTCTTTGAATGGTACCCCAGGAATCATAAGGAATGCTATTGGCTGCCAACGGTCACGTGCAACCGCAGGGATACATGGGAGAATGTGGTCGGAGCCTCCCGAAATACAGCACACGAAGAAGAACAGCCGGCTGGTATCAGTTTAGTTGGCCACGTCCCCCGCAACTTTATCATCAATTTTAACATAAATGGGACCATATTTGCACAAAACCATATCATGGTAATTGAAAGGCAGTTTTTCACTAGCGACAGGAACCATAAAGTATTTATGACGATGTTTATTAAGGCTAGAAAATCAAAGAGGAAAATTAATGGGGTCCAGTGGAGAACAAATCTTTTTGGTACCTCGCGGGGGGAAAACAGCGCAACTAGCAGCCAATCATGGGATCTTTCTCTTCTGGGAAAGCTTCATGAATAATCCAGGCAACAACACTCCTGGTCATGTCTCAGTTCTCACCTGGAAGTGCAATGCCTCTGACCAAGACCATATGGAAGGGGTCTTGACTGTAGTCTGGATGTTGTTCCGCTACCCCTCCAACTGGTGAGGCCTTCTCATAAAGAGCACGTAAAGCTGGCAATTTTCGTGGCGCCACAACTGAGAAATGGATTCCTCTCTAAAAAGGATGAACAGTTCTTGTTTAGTACGTTATAAAATAAAACTAGTAACTAGTAGTCCTATTCATACTAGCCCATTATAGATTTGAGATTCTTTTTAATTTTTAGCCTCAAGCAATTATTGTGAATTGTGTCATTTCTGAACTGAATATCTTCTACCAAAAATAGCTAGACAGCAAAAACTCTGCATAATAACTCGCCTACCAAATCACACAAGGTCTCAGAGGTCACTCACATCTCTGAGGAGTTTAGCCAAGTTGTCTGCGGTGCAGCCGGTGTAGCTAACACTCTCCACGGCAGGGAGCAAGTACGGCGGAGAGTTACACAGCAGCACACACACCTTGTGTGTCTGACCTCTGGGGAGAGAAAGAGATAGGGTGATGTAAAGCAGTGGTTCTCAAACCGTTTCACTTCAAAGAAAATCCCAAATTAATATGTACAGTATTTGACTGTGGCCCAAGATATCTTCAGATACCTTGGGCCAGGGAACCCCATGCAAGATTTGTGTTGTTAAAATGTTTCCAAAATATTCCATATTTTCATACCCAATTTCCAATACCCAATGTAGTATATTATCATGTGGTTGAACAGATTTTGATGCAATATTAACCATTTTTTTGGGGAACCCGTGGGACAACCTCAAGGACCCCTGGGGAACCCCGGACCCCACTTTGAGAACCACTGATATTCTTGTATCTTACTTCTGGTGTATGCAACTCTATGTCAGCCTTCAGTTACTTCTGCTTTGTTGCTGATGCTGATGGCACTGCTTCTTTTCTGTTAAGCCTGTCGCTTAATAATGTACAATCAAATAATGTGCTCTGATGCACTTGCTTCATTATTGGCATGATATGCACAGCAGCCTTCTTCAATTCTCTTCTAGAGTATTGACAGCGAGAGGTTTGTTGAACTTGTGGACCGCCGATAAAAATAACCCAAGTGAAAGACACCAATGAATGAAAATGTTAACAGAAATATTAGCCCTTGTTTAAACACCTGATTGGATAGGTGAATCAGCACATTGTCAGTCAGGTCAAACCAAAATACCCAGAGATCAGACTGCTGCTTTGGAAACGCATCCTGATACCATCCAGGCTTCCCAATATGATCGTATGGCGTCCTAAAGTCTTTGCAATGCAGTTATTTTTAAAATCTCTGAATTGCGTTACCCAATCTTAGCCCCTTGAATTTAGAATTCACCAGACCAATGGGTTGAGATCTCCAGTTTTTTGGCTAAGCGAGACTAACTTGTAGCTGACTTTCTCTCAAGATTGATGAGTGTTGACAGTGTTCGGTGCCGAGATTGTAAAGTGAGTACCGAATATGGTAAATCCTCAGTAGCGATAGTGCTTTAAAAATGTGATGCATTATGTCAACGAAGCAGTGGTGTGATGTACAACAGAAAGACTAGCATACATTTGTTCCCTCATCTTCTTAAAGTCGTCAAAGAGCTGCAAGGCCACAGAGAGTCCCTCTGCGATCAGACTACAACTCTCTGCTCCACCTCCCATGAATCTGTGTCAGGAAAAACAGGAACATTTTAATTCTCACAAAATTGTTGTTATTATTGTTTTAAAGTAACTTAGTTCACAAGAGTAAATCAGCAGTGTAGTCAACTGCTGGACATCACATAACTTACTGGATGCTGTCAATCCAAGACACAAACTCGAAAGCCGAGCTGGTTGGTGCGTGGCATTGGACATACGACTCAGGAACACAGTCAACTGTGTTGAACACCACCAAACCATACTGTGTTCCTCCATACTAGGGAGAGAGAGAAATAGAGAGAGCCCAAATTACCAATGGTAAAAAGCTTCTTTTTATGTTTAAAACCGGAAGAAGAAGACAAATAACATTAGAAAAGGTAGTGAGGAAATACTCACATCTCCACCAAAGTCTGTTTCTGCTGGGGGGCCTCCATTGAAGTATCTGTGTTAAATATCAGAGGCTGTCGATTAGTCAGTGATCACTGATAAGTCAAGAGAGAGGATACTTTGTTGTACATTGTGGCTAACACTGAAAATAGCAGATTTACAAGCTCACAACGGACCACTGCTACACTAAGATCAGTTGTTTTCGGTAGGAGACACTGGCGCCAACCAAATGTAAATCAGTATAAATCACCAAAACACAGAGATGATCCATGCACACTTACTCAATAGCGGGCAAAATGTAATTCTTTCGGAGAGATTCAAAGTAGGGCCCGAGGTTTGCCGTCCCTTCGATCACGAACACTACATCAGCTACCTGGTTGGCTCCAGACTTGATTGATGGCTCCATGAGTGCTGCACCCGCCACCACCATCAGTCTAGACCGAGAAGGGAGGCATATCATTTTTGAGAAACATTATTGTTAGGTAAATTAGTTTCAAGTGGACAGAAGCTACTCAGTCTCATGCGTGTGATGGTGCTGTCTCTCATTTCAGAGAGACAGTGCTCGTTACGCTCGTAGCAGCCTTGTAGGGTTGGGTTGTATTTCCGAAACAAGAGCTGCAGTAAGGAAGTATTCCAGCTGATTGTCCTGGTAACAGGAACAGTGGGCCCCTGAGAACACTGGGCACCATTGATGTGTTATATTTGAATTTATATCTACATTTATTTTACAAATGACAGGGCAAATATATGTTTGTATTAAACTTAAATCTAAAGCCCAATAATTCTATATTATCTATTTCTACAAATTGCTAGAAAAGCAGTGATAGCCAGTCATTCGGTGGACAAACATGTTGATGGGTAAATCATGTGTACTTTAATTACATTATTTACGACCATTTTCCAAAGCACTGGACCTAGTGTATCCATTGTCCTCATCTGAGCCTAATCTGTTATTTTAGGCTAACCAACAACTCGTTACAACTATTACTTTACCTAACTATGAATGCATTGGTTGTGACCAGTCTCCAGTTTAATAGCCCGAACCGAAACTTGAGAAGTCAGCAATCAGCATACATACTATTCAAGTTAGCATTAGTCAGTGGCTAACATTTACAATTCAAGTTAGCATAGATGGCTAACATGATCTAGCATAGCTCGTAGTAAATAATAGAAACACAATCTAATGTGGCTCTCACCTTGTAGCATACGGCTCCCAAATCGCGTAATCGGTTAAGAAGTCCAAGTGTAAACAAAACCAATGCTACTGCGTAGCTAAATAAACTGTTGTTGTTGTTGTGTTGTGACTGAAAGAAAGGCGGATGGAGCATAACGTTCTGCTATCGATAGCTCATGTCTCCACCGCTGCCTGGTCAATCGAAAGTCGAGCAATATTGGATTTGATTTAATTGGTTTAATCTGACAGTGGTTTTCCACCTTTTTCATAATCAATCAAGGTCCATTATTTGTTCGGCAAATCGGCATTTGTGCCACGGACCACCATTTGATGAGATTTAGCTTCTCAGACCCAAAACTTAGAATATTTTGTTATCGTTGGATAACATTTTGTCCACAATTCCATTTGATGGTGGTGTTAGCCCTGAATACATGACCATCATATGTATTCAGGGCTAATGGTGATGTTACCATAACAGGCCAACGTTGATCAAAATAACAATGATTCTACATTCTCTCTTCTTGTAGTTATGTAATGCAGATGTTTAACAATTTAACTCTTGAGTGTGTTTAAAATTAAACCTGGACTAAACATGGACTTGTAAGGGTCCATTTGGTTCCATTTTACACTCTCAAGAGTTAAAAAGCTATAAGGGTCCATTTGGTTATCAATATCAACTCTCCACCATTTATAGCCTGGGACCATTTGGCTGGAACCCCTTCAAGGACCACTGGTGGTCCCAGGACCACTGGTTGATAACCACTGGTTTAAATGACTATAATACTTGTGAAAAATTGTCAGAATTGTAAACTTTGACATAATATATTAAGTAAATGTGTTGTTGCAGTTTGCAAATATATGAATCTGTTTGTATAGCCTAGGTTTAGCCCCCTGTTCTTGTACTGCATAGAGACACACGGGCTCCTACAAATATGGCCGTCCTATTGTGATAGCGATCCGACTTCGGGTAAGGATGAACGGTGAACTGCAGCTGTCAATGCAATCCCAATGAGAGGCATCGTGAAATATCATAATTTCAGTGGTTGACTACTGAGGCATTAGCGATTTTTTTTGTGTTCTAATAAAGTGTCCCATGAGTTTAATTTTGCCTTTTTAAAGTGGCATATCTGTCATCTTGATACACTACCTACAATATACTTTAATATACTTCATCTGTGAGTCAAAAGTGCTAGCATTGGAAATCTTAAGTTTAGGTGGTCGCATGGTACACACGTCATGGACGCATCCCTTGAGGTTTTCTATACCCAGATATGCTCGTCTCTCATGTATAATTAGGCTGTTTATTTTTGGGAAATGATCGCATCTCGCCTTTTCCAAACGGAGTCTTGCAGGTTATTTTTGGATTAATACTAACCTGGAGAATCCACTCTGTAGTTGAAAAGGTCGGGATCTTCAAAGTCGGCGCTCATAAACGCACAGCAGTAAAGACAGTGATGTCACTGAAAAGCGACAGGTTCTGTGTCTGCCGTTTCCCCTCTTCTCTGTTAACATTATGGGTAATCCATTCAAGTGGCAAATTAAATGTGACACACATCATGTATTTAGAAAACAAGAAGATATGTTGTCAGGGTCAGGCCATACATCTGGAAACATATTTTTATTCAAATCAAGATAGTCTGCAGTTCGTGTAGGATTATTTTAATATTAGGCTAACCACAGCTGAATTGCAATGACTTTCTATGGGCTGGCTTGCAGTGCACCGTTCTCCCTTACCCGAAGTGGGGTCGCTATCACAATAGGACGGCCATATTTGTAGGCGCCCGTGTGTCTCTATAGTGTCAGTGTTTTTTGCAGATGTCCAGCAGATGGCAGCAAATATCTACAGTAAGCACACCTCTGTTCCAGTATGGCTGTGATTATGGTCTGTAGCTTAAAAAGTTGTTATCAGTGTTACTGTTGGGTCTGGGGACCACCTTGGGCCATGGCTCATTGAGGGGGTTCCAGTTGTTCCTCGGCTAATTGCTTGCCAGTTAATATTCACCATTAAGGTAGGCTATTACACGTAACAACTAGGGGGGAACAAAGAATGGCTATTTTGATCTGACTTCTGTGTCACTGTTAGACTATAGAAAAAAGGGACCCCATTTTAAACAAGCCCAAAAGCTTTCTTGTGGTCTTTATCCTTTTAGTTGACCTTTTATCAGTGAAATGCACTGACAGCACTGTTACCTTTTTCTATACAAACTTCTAAAAAAGTATTCATCAATCATTCAATCTACTGTACATAGTTATACTAACATAGTCGAATAGTTTATATTAACAACTTGAACCCTTAACATCCATATTCTGAGAACTGTAGCCAAAAATAGCAGATCTACAAGCTCACAACCCTTGTGCTGCGAGGCGTTGTGAGCTTGTAGATCGGCTAAGATGTTTGGTGTAGAGGGGAAAAAGAGCAGACTAAGTACAGAGTGAAAGGTCAAGTTTATTAAGTATTGACAGTTCAAGAGGTTAAATATCTGAAAACACCAATTGACATGAATTCAAATTACACTGATGATTGTGCTGTCAAACAATGAAACTATATGGAATCTATGAAAGGCTTGTGGGGGTCCCTGCTTCATCTCTTTCTCAACAAGGGGTCTGAAAACGTTGAAGACCCCTGGTCTATAAAGAAGATCTGATCTGATTTGTACCCCTTAATTATCTGACAGGATATGCATTGCCCCGCATCTTGCCCGCATCAGTGTTTTTGAAGCATGATCTGTGCTGTCAAATATATTATTTACTGTAGTAGTTGGCCTACAGATTTAGCCAGCCAACCCCTATAGTTTCATGTATTCCTTTCTCTCCAAGATGAGTCCCTCCCCTCCAAACCCCTTTACACTGAACTACACAGGCGTAATTACTAGGGCAGCCATGAGCAAGCTAACCTGCTGTCAAATCAGCACAATAAGCCAGCATCTAACTGGCGGTATGAACACAACAGCACTGTGTTTCTGTGGTCCAACAATAGCCTCATATTCCCCTGTGGCAGCGCAGCCAGTCAGTGCAGCGCAGTGCTCAGCGAAGGGCTTCAGACCCAAAACCTCCCACAGAAGCAACGCTCTGAATTTAACCCACATTGCAAAGTGAGTGTGTGTGTGTGTGTGTGTGTGTGTGTGTGTGTGTGTGTGTGTGTGTGTGTGTGTGTGTGTGTGTGTGTGTGTGTGTGTGTGTGTGTGTGTGTGTGTGTGTGTGTGTGTGTGTGTGTGATTAAACATCAGTAAGCAGGCCTCAGAAAGGTGAGAAAATATATCTCAGAACTCAAACCTAATACAAGATCCAGCCATACTGTGGCCAAATTAAATTGAAACAATGTTTGTGTGTGCCTATTTGTGCACCTTTTTGTGCCTGTGTAGACTGGTGTGATGCATTGTAGACATGTCACTGTAGTAGAGTATGTGTGTGTATGAAGCCATGAATGCATCTAGGCACCCTCTCTCTCTTCAACTCACAGAGAAAAGGTCGTTCCCAAGCTATTATATCAGCCAAGGTCTACATAGTGTACAGTAGCCTATGTTATTTTTTGTACATGCATATACATACACACACACACATACAATTTAAAATGAATGAATCCAGAGTGACTTTAAGCAAGGACAGCACACACATCAATACATCAACATCAATACATCAAATGCATAGGAATAGTAATCTAAAAAAATGTGTGGATAGTTCATGCAGGTTTTTTAAGGGGGAAATGTATTATTATGGATATAAGTAAACAGTAAACTCTGGAAATTCTCTTGGCAAATACATGGACATTGTATTTGAACACATATGGACAAACATATCGATATACTTCGATTGTTGAAATTATAATCAATGCATTGATGCTGTTACTGAATGGTTACACCCCTTTTATGTCTTGTTTTTATCCTTGCCCAGAGAATGAGCTAACAGGATATGAATGGGAAATGTGGTTGGTTCTTCCTTTCGACTTGTCTGAGGGGGGGTCCAGCCTAGGTGGTAAAGACAATCAGTCTCCCAAGCATGTACCCAGATGGGGATACTGAGGGCCAGATGGTCTGCTCACAACAGGTAATCACAACCAGCCCACTGATGCACTGACATCCACAAATGGGTTACCAGAACGACACTACATTTGGAATAGTGTGATAGCACCCTCTCAGCCAGTCCAGTCCCATGGGCATTTCCTCTTGAGTCTGGCACAATGTATAGCGCACAGTAGCTGAAGAGTGAGTGTTCAAATGTAGCTAAAAATGGGATTACCATTTATGGCCAGGAATATACTGCAGGTGTCAGTTTAACTCTACGTTAACTGTGAGTTAAACTGACACTCAGGAATTGCATTTGTATCTATCTACGAGTAGGAATAAGCTCACGCTTATCTACGTTTATCTATTCACTCGCTTCAGCAACTGATCCCAAAGTTCACATGGTATTGGCCATTAGCATTATACCAACGCTGACGGAGCCCGAATTTCATTTCTCCCAAATTAAAGCTGTTTATTAGCGTTTTCTTTGCCTGTTGTCATGGTTACGGTCCGTTCCTCCAGGCCATGGGATCTGTAGCCCCACACACACACCCCTCTCTCACAGTTAGGAATGTGCATTCTCTCTCTCTCTCTCTCTTCTCTCTCTCTCTCTCTCTCTCTCTCTCTCTCTCTCTCTCTCTCGCTTTTACCAGGTGCGTTTGATGTGTGTCTCATCTTCCAACGGGTATGAAAAAACTATGTGGAGCAAGCGCATTCATACTTCTATTCACCTAAATTTGCTGTTAAATTATTTGCATCATAAATATACACTCCTCCATGAGCTGCTCCTTACATTATGATGCTCCCACATATTCTCACGCACGCACCACAGTAACTTTCCCCACAACCCACACTCTGCACATATTTTGGAGCACAAATCTTCGAACGGGTAAGGTCTAGTTCACCTAATTTTGATGTTATTGTTTTCATTCATCATAAATAGACTACTATTGGCAGTGATGCTACTTTCATTTCAAAGTATGATGTAGGTCTATTGTTATTTTGTTACTTTCCCCGGCCCTTCAAACGGGTAAGGTCTAGTCTAGTGTTAATATAACAAGTAAAACTCCATAATGGCGAGTGGTGACCGTAGGGGCACGATAAAAAGTTATCAAATAATGTGTTTTTCTTTAATAAAGTGATTTGAGGAAGCATATAAACAAAATGATTCAATTATATTGATTTGCAAATTAATTCTGTCTTGGCCATATGGAGCGTCCATATATGGGCATTCCCAGATATGCGCTTAAAATATTGATGACATCGGGATAGGGATCTCCATATATGGGCGTAAAAGGGACAAGGACGGAATTAATTTGTGTCGCGTCAACCACACTGGTTAGACTGACACAATATGTCCATATATGGGCATTCCCCAATATGGGCTTAACTAAAAGGAATTCTATTGTATGGGCATTCCCAGATATGCTGGGCTTAATATTGATTGGCATAAAAGGGTTGGCCTAACAGGGCATCATCTGGGAATCAGATGTAGAGGTCAGCTCCATATATGAAGATCTAAGTGATGATCCAGTCGTCTCCATGTATGGATATCCGGGGTTTGATGAGGTCAGTCTTGTGATCTTCATATATGGATATCCAGGTGATGATAGTCAGCAGTCTTGATTTGCAAATGAATTCTCTTGGCCATGGGGCGTCCATATATGGGCATTCTCAAATATGGGCTTAATATTCAGGGGATCAGGGATCTCGTCATTGAGTGAACAATGTGATGTCACAACAGGTCAGCTATAGATATTGAGGCATTACTCACGGACGGAGAGGATCTCCCGGGTAATAAACAAGTAATATTGTATGAACAAAATATGCACATATATACCACATGCACCTAACCCATAAAGAAAGATAGGTAAGACTAATATATAACATTAAAAAAAAAAAACGTTATTATTGTGGGCTCACTATGTTATCTTCATTATTTATAGAGTGAGTTCCTCCGCATAGCGAGTTCCGTCGCAGACAGTACAAAGGCAGGGCCCTTAGCCAATGAGGTGCAATCAAGTTGCGGAAAACACCTGGGAGTGGTGGTAGCTGAAGTATTGGTTGAGCTTCACATGACAGTGAGCACGTTGGAGAATATATTCACGAGCGAGCCCACACTGTTTCGTAGGAACAGTATCTCTAGTTATTATTATTTATTTAACAAAGTAGCACCATGCCCAGCCAGTAGCTTTTAAAAAAGACAAGGATCTAAGTCTAAGAGATAGCAAGAGCAGTGTTTACTCCTCAGGTGAGTTCTTAAAACCGTATTATTTTTAACTGCCTAATTTGTTGTGCAATACTTTTTTATACGGCACCCTTTGCACTGTACTGTTTACCTCCCTATACCGAAGTGCCTTTATTTATATGGATAGAGGATCCCACCTCATCATATTTATCTTGTTTACTTATCTTGTTTTTATCTTCTATTGCTGCTGGACTTTGAGTAGCCAAACATAATTTTGTTGTATGCCTGCAATGACAAATGGTAACTGGCCTGCATTTCTATAGCAACTTTATCCACAGCACTTCACAATGTTTTACAGTCATCCATTCACTCACACACACACACATTTTACACACTGATGGCAGAGACAATCTGTAAGGTACAGAACAGTACCAACCTGCTCATCTGCTCAAGGACACTGAAGCACCAAGCAAGGAGGAGCTGCCTGGGGATCAAACCGGAAACCTTTTTATTCACAGGTGGCTGCTCTACCTCCTTTTTCCAGAGTTTTCCAGTGACAGGAATTAATTATATTTTCTGCCATAATGACAGTTATTTGGTTATTTCTTATGGCTGCATGTAATAACAAATGGCCTTGATAGTAAAGAATCCCTGAGCAGCTCTTTCTATGAAAAAATAAATTATTTCCCATAAAGGGGGAGGTTTTCAGTGTGTAGCTATGGTGTTTATAATTCCTTGGGCATAATGTAGATTGTGTATGTTCTTCTCCATGTGCTCAGACTTGGATGTATAGGGCCATACGAAAGTCACCACGCTGGCCCTCCAGGTTTTGGGGGTTAGGTGCTAACAATGCCACCCCATAGAAATGTTTTACATCAGCCCATCGCAAACCACCCACACCATTTGAGTGGCAGTGTGGTCACTCCACTCAAATTGAAAGCCAAAAGGAAGGCAGTCTACTGGGGCCTAAATATGCCATATAGGCCTATTGAATAGCATATGTGAACAAGTAACCAACATACTGTACATCTGGATTACACTACATCTAGCTACGGTAAATAGGCAACCAGTACTGATACAACGTATAAAATAAGGAGTGCTAGGGGCTGAGGTGGAGTCTGCTCTGAAGATGAGTATTCAGACTGCAGTGGAAAATGATGAGTGAGTCGGCAGACTTGACTTGGTGTGTCTGATCATGGGGGCATTGAGTTGCTTGGAGCACTGGCCAGTATGTTGTAGGGAAGGGAGGAACAGACGTCTTGTGTTTACTGACTGAGGTTCTCTCTTTCCAACTCAGAAGTCCAAGCAATACATCTTTAAAACGAAGATGTAGCTGGATGTAACCAGAGTAGCTGGAGCATCACCACACATTACACAGAGACATTTGAGATTGCTGGGCTATGTGCTGAGAGAGGAGGAGCCGGGCCAGATCCAGAGAGTCGAATTGAGATGGACACCACCAGGCAAAAGAAAAGCCAGGAGGTCCAATCCAGCTGGCATAGAACTGTGACAGAGGAGCTGCACTAGACGAACCAATCATGATGAGAGGCACAACATGCTGCCAAGGACCAATGTGATAAAGAGAGCTCCTTGAAGTCATAATTTCCCATAGAGGCCAGGAAGAGGAGTAAGTAATTAAGTAATAATGTTAATGTTGAGGTGTTACGTAAACAGAGATTTACTGTGGCTCACTGTGTGCATGTAGTTCTACTTCATGCTGATGGACTTGCCACCAAAAAATTCTCACCGAAAGCAACGAGCATTCATTTTTAATGGCTTAACAGAATGCCTTATCATCCTGTATAATAACCAGATATATCAGTGGCGAGGCTAATGTATCCCTGTCAACTACTTGTGAAATAAGTTTGTCCAGCATGACACAAACAGCTCTATATTGTGCACACACACACACACACACACACACACACACACACACACACACACACACACACACACACACGCGCACACACAGTACCTCCCCCCTGCCTCTTTCAGCTCACTGAACTGAGTGAAATGTCTTTCCGACTAAATGATTTTTTTTTTGCACGGCGGGAACGTTGCCATGGAGACAGCAGTCCCCCCCAGCCCCTCCGCCCATTTCTCCTTCTCTCTTTCACTCTCACTACTTGTCTCCCTCACTCTCTCCCTCCATCTCTCTCTGTCTCTCTCTCTCTCTCTTCAGTGGTCCATGGAATTAAAGCAGTTCTCACTGGCATGAATGTATCCTCATATGCCTGGTGTGTGTGTGTGTGTGTGTGTGTGTGTGTGTGTGTGTGTGTGTGTGTGTGTGTGTGTGTGTGTGTGTGTGTGCGCGTGTGTGTGTGTGTGTGTGTGTGTGTGTGTGTGTGTGTGTGTGTGTGTGTGTGTGTGTGTGTGTGTGTGTGATGTGTGAGCTTGCAGATGCAGATGCACATGTGTGCACATCACACGCTGCCTTTGCCACTGGAGCGGGTTGACGCCGTCGAGTGTTGTGTAGGTGCCCCTACGATGAGTGTGTCTATATACGGACGCAGCCTCCCTCCACCTCCCTATCCTCCACCCCACTCTCGTCCTGCACACATTCACACACGCCGCATGCGTGTGCTCTCATTCCTGTCCTCCTCCTCAAATTCCTCACATCATCTTCCTTCATTTCTCGTAATCCTCTCCTCCTCCTAGCCTTGCCCACTGCTGTCTATGTGCACAGAGCAGGAGCTCTCTCTCTCTCTCTCTGATAGCAGGCATTCACCCGACACACGGCAATGTTCCCTCTAACAGAGGATAATCACCATGTGACAAATATGACTATTACAACATAAAATGTCACGACATATAGCAGGAGTGCAGAGGCCAGCCAAAGTAAGGCAGCGTGTGTGTGTGCCTGCATATGTGTGTGTGTGTGTGTGTGTGTGTGTGTGTGTGTGTGTGTGTGTGTGTGTGTGTGTGTGTGTGTGTGGGTGAATGTGTTTGTGCCGGGGGGCGGGGGGTATGCTCCACTTTGCATTTCGGTAAAATGCGGCCATGATAAAGAATTCATGATAAAGTGGCAGAATAATTACACATGACTTAATGCACAGCAGAGAGAGAGAGAGAGAGAGAGAGAGGAGGGCAGAGACAAACAGAAGGCAGAGACATTTTTAATCCATGGATTAAAAACAAAACGCGCTGAGGCGTCGTCTATCCAGGGTGGAGTGAGTTGCGGAAGGCTTCCCCAGGTCAAATATAGTGTGTACATTTGAAATTCATAAGGTGCCTTTTATATAAGGTGCGCAGGCCTGGCTCCTGTTGTGCAACTATAGCTCCATTCCACAGACACATCATGTTGTGATGCAATTTCCTACAATGTAGAGTAGTTTAAAGAGACAGACAAGAGTGAGGCTGGATGATACAATATCCTTTATTTTCTTTATCATTGCTTCAGCCACGCCGTTTACTTAAACATTCACCTATATCCTCCTGTCTGGTATTGTTGTCCTGACTGAAACAGTCACCCTGACTGAACGCCTCGCTCCTGTTCAAATTCGCAGCTTTAAACCCATAAAAAAGTAAACCTCTTAAATAAATTATATATATATATAAAAAAAATCGATCTTGAAAATTAAAAACAAGAATGCCAATTCAAGGAAGATATACAGCATAAACAATGTTGTTTTCTCATTGTTGTTTGTTTTGATCACAGAGATTAACAATAATTGCTATGTCTCCATTTTTCGTCATTAGTAGTATTAGTATCAAGTTCATTGTCAGATTGTTGCTTAAAGCATCACTTATATAATTTTCATTGCATCAAGTTGACATCATTCATGTTAATATAAGCATGCAAACACGTTTCCCCCAAGACCATTCAGAACTGCACTAACACAAGGAGAGAGAGAGAGAGAGAGAGAGAGAGAGAGAGAGAGAGAGACAGACAGACAGAGAGAGAGAGAGATGGTGAGTGGAGAGAGAGGAGAGTCATACACAGATAGAAAGAGGGCAAGATGGAGGGATGGAAGAGCACAGAGGGAGGGGCGTATGGATGTGGAGAGAAAAAAAATAGAGCAAGAGAGGTGAGGAGAGAAATGGATTGGAGGGGGGAGTTAAGGTAGGAGTACCAATAATCAGAGAGAGAGAGACGGAGAGAGAGAGAGAGAGAGAGAGAGAGAGAGAGAGAGAGAGAGAGAGAGAGAGAGAGAGAGGGAGAGAGAGAGAGAGAGAGAGAGAGAGAGAGAGAGAGAGAGAGAGAGAGAGAGAGAGAAAGGTTTTCAGAAAATGTGAATGGAACAAAGGAGCAAGAAGAAGGTACCAAGACAGAGACAAGAGAGAAATAATGAGAGAGAAACAATGAAGGGGGTGGTTGTACTACAGGTTTACCACCACCGCCACCACCGCTAACAGCCAGCAACACAGGGGCTAAATGGGGCAGAGGGGATTTTGTGAGGGACAGTTACAGGGCCTATAGACCAATGGATCAATAACATATCTACTTCTACAAGCTGATCAATAAGGTCCTGAGCTGACTAACCACACGGAATGCTTATTGGTATGATATGGAACGTATTGCCTCTGTGTACCCAGCGAGCATACCAGTAATGCTTCATTTCATACTCCGTCACACGACAGTGAGAATAGCTGAAAATAGCAGATCTACAAACTCATAGGTTTTTGGTGAGCGATGCCATCGTACAATGAAGTATAAGTCGGGCTTGAATCCCAGTATATCCATGGTCTGGACGTATATGGAATAGAAACCAGATCCCTCTTGGAATGTGTTTGCGTAGGGGGGGGGGGCGCACGAGGGGAAATGGGCAGCGATAGCAATACAAGTAGCTGTAGTGAAAGTGTTGTACTAGTGTATTTCTGGGGTTACAGTAGTAGTAGCAGTGATAGACATGGCTTGTAATTCTATATCGGCTCACACACACAGGATATGCAGACACTCCTGTTTTGTTTATGTTTCTTTTCTCTTTTTTCCCCCACTCCATCGAGAGCTCCCTGTCTCCATGTTTGTGGGCCTATATTTAACAATTTCATCTTCTGTAGGCGTTAACAAATGTACCTCAGATGTTTGTTTAGTTTTTTTGTTGTTGTTATTATTTTTTCTTGCAATTAATGAAAACATACTGACTTTATTTTTTTCACTGAACCATCTGTGTTTTTTTCCCTCATACATACAGTACACAATTACTGAAAAGTACACAGTCAACACAGTTACTTACATCAGGCAAAGGGTAGAGGGGACATTTTTTTAAATGGTTGACAGCTGATTTAGGAGACAACATAGACAATACAACCTAACTGTCTATGAGAGACAAACAGACTGTTTATATGGGTGAAAACCCCCATTCCCCACCTATTAGTGCAATGAGTACCACATGAAAAACAATGGCTGTTCTAAGACACAGGACAGAAGACTTTTTTTTTTTTAGTTCCAAGACAAGAGTTTCAGTCCGTGGATGCAGGGAGGGGGGGGGGGGGGGGGCACAAGGACGCAAAGGAAGTGGGGGAGGCATGAGTACAGAAACGCATCACACACAATGTCACAATGACACAGGCATACACACACAAACACGCACACAGAAAAACACGCGCACACACACTCCACACTCTCTCAGACACACACACACACACACACACTCACACAGACACACACACAGATGCCCACGAATACAAAACACACCCACAAACACGGAAACACACACAAAGAAAAGCAACACGAATGTTGTGTGTCTTTCTCAAGTCAACGCCCTGTTCAGGGACGTGATGGTCTAAAGACAAATATTCTCTTTTGAAATAAGAAAATGACTTGTTGGGAAAAGAAAGAATAAAAAAAAAACAACAAGCAAGAAAGAAAGTCCTTGGAATGGTAAAAAATAAATATAATGGTGAAATCCTTCCTTGCAGGATACTTCTCCAGCAAGTGCACGCAGAACGCTGCTGGTCCATGTGAAACACTGGTCCCCTGTTATCCAACTGGGAAACGTCCGGCCTGTTTGGCCAAAAATCTGGGAATTCTATTTCTATCACACACACAGACACGCAAATAGTCCACATCTCCCAGACCTCCCAGTACCGTCTCTTCCTTTGTGGATTGTAAAAAACTGGTATGGATAAAGTCCTCTCTCGATGGTTGTGTGTGTGTATATATACTGTACAGTATATATTTATATACTATATATATTACACAAACCCCCGAAAGACAAATTAATAGAAAAATAAAAACTAATATTGACATTGATGAGCACCATGAGGAAAGGTGACAAAAAAGGACGAGGAAGAGGGACACGTTTCAAGGTTGCGCAACATGCTTAGGCCAATGGTTCCATCCTCAGTTCTCCCTCCTCTGACATCATTAGCAACCACTGAATGGTTCATTCATTGTCTTTCCTCCAGACGGATACAAAATAAGCGAGATAAGTCTGATTTCAGAGGACACTAAGCCTGAACGAGGCATTCCAAAATGTCCTGGAGAATCCACGATGGACGTTTTGTCCTGTTGAAAACACAGCAGTACATTGGGAGTTTTTCTTATACAGTACGCCATATAGGCTAGACTGCACTCTACGGTTGCAAAGAAAGAAAAATGATGAACGGTGGGTTTTTAGGTTTTTCTTCTTCTGTAGTCTGTACAATGGCATGAACCTTTGGTCCGGTTTTGCTATGACCCATCCACATGATGTGTTGCTCTCTTTTTTTCTGAGGGAGAAAATGTATCACATTCTACTCCTAGATGACATACTACACTAATCTGAATCACACATCAAGTACACACATAATACAAACTGTGTGTGTGTGTGTGTGTGTGTGTGTGTGTGTGTGTGTGTGTGTGTGTGTGTGTGTGTGTGTGTGTGTGTGTGTGTGTGTGTGTGTGTGTGTGTGTGTGTGTGTGTGTGTGCGAGCGGGCGTGTGTGCGCGCGCGTGTTTGTACTGTATGCGCACGCATGCGCTCTTTTCCTAATTCACAAATGTACAACCAATATCAATTCTAGCCTTCGTGTCAAAGTGTGTTTGTAAATGTGTAAATGTGTAGTGTGATGCTCAAAGTGTAGCCAGTGATAGATGTGTTTTTTTCCCTCTGCTTCACGGGACCTGGAGGATTCATTAACAGTGAGAGGAGCCGTACGAGCGCTTGGATGGATGTGCCTCCTCGTCTCTTTCTTTGATGGAGAGAATTATTCACAGATGAGAGGGAAGAAAGGAAAGTCTGGCGCAGGGAAGATGATAATGACCTGAGGAGAGACAGAGAGAGCAGGGAATCAGGGAAAAGAGGCAGATTAAGCTACAGAAACTACAGTGGTTGGGAAAAGGGGGGAAGGGGTATAAACAGTATGCAGCCCTGCAAGTTGGGTTGGGGGGGGGGGGGGGTAGAATTACATAACCCATAACATCTAGATTATACAGATGCTCCTGCCTTGCAGCCTCAACATGTGAGCTGTTCTCTGTTTCCACACAGTAAAATCCCGAGTGTTGGTTTAAACCCATTTAGGCCGAGAATTAATGAATGCTTTAACCAGTGAAAAATAGCAGATATACAGAGCTTGTAGATCTGCTATTTTTGAAAAAGTCATGAAAATGTGTGCAAATCGTTGAATATTATGTATTTTTAAATCGAACGTTTGTATCTCAAACTTTGCTTCTGGGGGGTCCCTGGAACTAGATATTTTGAGATGGGGGTCCGTGGCCAAATAAATATCAGTCTGGGGGTCCTTCACATGAAAAGGTTTGAGAACCACTGACATAGTAGTCTCTCAAGAACAGACTAACTGAGCTCCAGTTCAGTGAAAAGGACCTTTTCTTTGACGATGGCTGGCCAGATTGCTGACATAGGTTTTTCAAAAAATCTTAGAAGGATTCAAAAGACACTTATAGAATCGGGTCAAAATTCTAATTTTCACAATTTTTCAAAAATAGCAAATCTACAAGCTCGCAGCGCGGCACTCGGTGCCGCGCTGTGAGCTTGTATATCTGCTGTTTTTCAATAGTTAAAGCATAAAATAATGATACACAATAATGTGTACCTGTTTTAAATGGGTTAACTCAGAGTGTACAAATGTAGACCAAATGTACAAATGTAAGGGTCCTTTTGGTTACTCCTGTACACACAAAGTCTTCCGCATTACATTTGTGCAGTCTCTGATTTACAAATGGATAAATGAACATTGGGGATTTTACTGAGTAAGGCAAGGCAAGACAATTTGATTTGTTATGCACATTTCAACAACAAGGCAATTCAATGTGCTTTACACAAATCATGTATTTGATCATATAATACCAACAGATAGTTGGGTCATGGTTGTAGAAAGTCTACTAGTTTACCTCCAGTGGTGTAAAGTAACTAAGTACACTTACTTAAGTACTGTACTTAAGTATACAGTTCTGAGGTAATTGTAAAAAAATAAATTATAATTAAATTATAATATTATGAATCCACTTTAGCGCTATTTTATACCTAGGATATTTGAAAATAAAACACACCCACACCCAGCGACGCATTGCAAGCTTTTAGATCTACTATTTTCAAACATTTTGTACTTTTACTTTTGGTTCTTTTTGATCCCAATACTTTCGTACTTTTACTCAAGTACATTTTGAATTACAGACTCTTACTTGTAACGGAGTATTTCTATGTTTCAGTATTGATACTTTTACTTAAGTAAAACATCTGAGTACTTTTTCCACCACTGTTTACCTCAAAGTGCACATGTTTATTACGGGACATTGTTTCTGCGTCTGCACTTCCTGCCCGCTGACTATTTTTAGACAGATGTTAGTTGCATAATAAAATCCTAAGTGTTAATAAAGACCTCCTAAGGTTCTTTACTGTGTATATGGTATTTATATACAGTATATGCTAGGCTCGCTTGTTGCTTCTTTGTTGTCCCAGTTACTTCTCTTTCTCTTAGGACTCTTATCCCTTGACCACCACCTACAGTATCCCCAATGTTGTTTGACAAAATGTTCAAAGCATTTACTCTGACCTTGCATTTTGTAAGTTGCTCTCGATAAGAGTGTCTGCTAAATTACCCAATATGTCATATTCTCACAAAACTAAATCATAATCGGAATTAGACAACAGACATTAGACAATTATGCATCAGACATGTTATGGGGGGGAGGTTAATATTCAGATACAGATGGACTGTACATTGTTGCCAGAATAAACAATGTACTAGATTAGAACAATGTTGGACTTGGAATTTGGAAGCACATGTAAATGTGAAACAAATGTGAGACTTACAGTTTTACTCAGAATGAGGGCTGTCCACCACAATGTGAGGCTTGGAGGAGGATTCTGTGGCACTCTTTGAGTATGTAGTAGTCATCGCTTTCTCCTGGATAGCAAAACACATTATGGTTGCATTAATTGACAAAGACAATGTTAGAGACAAAGTATACATGCACACACTTGACTCTGAGAGTGTACAGGCCTAACCAAATGGAAGGTCGATTTGGTTACGTTAGTACAACCTCTGACTTGCAAATGGATACATTAACAGTATTTTACTGTGAAGTCACACGCTGATGTCACTAAAAGTAATGTGAATCTAAGTGGCGTAACAACCTTCAGTTGACCCCTCGGGGCTCTATGCTGGGTCCCCTCATTTTTTAGCTCTACACCAAATCCCTTCGGAGAAAACAAAAGCTTGTAGATCGGCTATTTTTAGAATGTTCACCTGTTGTGATATTCCCAGAATAGGTACACTAGGGTTCAAAAGAACAGTACAGAACAGGCACAATATGTTACGTATGCACATGATTATTAAGCACATTACCTCCACAAGCTGATACCATTGCTCTATGGGTTTGCGTGGATTGGCCATCATGGCTGTCCAGTGATCTCTCCCGGGACCGTCGGCATCACTGCCCACGCGACACATCCCTATGACCTCGTTATGACCAATACTGACATACAGAAGAGAGATAGAACACAGAAAGAACAAGAAAAGGGAAGCAAAACGAGCAAGAAGAGAGAACAGCAGAGGAAGATGGAGAGACAAGCAAGACAGATGGAGATAGACAAGAGAGGGAGGGTATAGCCATGGAGGGAGGAGAGAGGGGGAGGGAGAGAGAGAGAAGGAAGGATTGAGTGAAGGTATAATGGAACAGAGAGAGACAGAGCTGCTGAGGAACAGGCAGAGTGGGCCCCATTTATCAACCTTGAATGCAGCAGCAGAGGTAGGATATTGAATAGCAGCTCACAAATAAACACAGGCTGTTACAAAGGAGCGGCACACCAGTGGGGAGCGGGAACCCCGCTCCAAAAGCTACCAACATTACACTCTGAAAGTGTACAACCGTAGCCACATTTGAACTCTCTCGGAGTTGCAAATAGAAGCATTAACACAGGGATTTCACTGTGTATGCAGATGACAAACTCCATATCGTCGTTGTCGGGTGGAAACCTTGTATCTCCAAGTTTCAAGTGTGTACGTTCTTTCGCAAAAAGCCCCGCTTCATCAGACAAGGCCGTTGCACAAAAGTAGTGAAAACAGCAGATCTACAAGCACACAACGCCTCGCGGTGCGAGGCGTTGTGTGCTTGTAGATCGGCTGTTTTCACTAGTTTAAATCATATTTAAAATGATAAATGCAAAACGAACGGTTTTGGACATACAAGGTTTTCATCGGACAACAACGATATGCTATCGTCCTCTAGCTATTGCACGGGAAAAATCTTCAATTGTAATTTAACCCAGAGGGTGTAAAAATTAACCCAAATTGTGATGTGGCGAATGACGAACGCAACATGAAACGCTGGCAGGGTGTCTCACCATCAGACACTATTTCCTTTAGGCATTAGCATATGCTTAATGCTTATTCATGAGATGCCTGTCCTCTATGTAAAACAGAAGACGTCCAGCAGGAGTCTGACTCATAAAGGAGGGGGGTGGCAGGCTCATCGTGTTCAGCGTAGCAGTACCATGATCAAACAGAGCCGCCCCTAAAGTGACAGCAAACAGCAGCAGCACACCATGTACAAACACGCTGAAAAAGAAGCCAGTTTGCATCTGGAATTCGTGGCCAGCCCCAGAAATGGACATGGCTTTGATTGACTGACTGACTGAGTCACGCCAGTCATCGTGTGATGAAAATTTACTCAGAGACTCTGGAAAATAGGACTATTAGGCAACGCCTGTATCAACTCAGACAGCTGAGAAGATTCTAGGTTTCAGAGAAGATTCTGAAATCCTACTTCGCAGCTACAGTACCACTCAGAGCACGCTGACATAGGCCATCGCCGTCTGGTACGGGAATAACTCATCCCAGGACCTGCAAACCCTGTGGAAGGTGGTGAGGTCGGCTGAACGCACCACAGGGACTTCCCTCCCATATCTGCAGTCTCATACAATTGTGCAGTAGGTGTTTGCAGAGCGAAAAGGATTATGAAGGACAAATATCACCCCTACAATGGACTGTTTGTGCTGATGCGGCAAGCCGAGCACCTGTGAGGGCAGCACGATGGGACTGAGGAAGAGTATTTTCGGAGGCTATCAGAGCCCCGAACATTGACAAAACAAAACTGCCAATTCAGTCAGTCAAACAGCTTCAATCGGTAAAGTCCCCTTTTGCTCAAACCAGAGCACACCGTCTTTATTTTATTTTTGGGACAAACCCCCTGCACATATTGTACTTTACACAATAGTATGTGCATTATGTATACTATTTACTATATATTCTATATTCCGTATACCAGTTGCTAATTTATTCTCGCTTAATATACTGTACACTCTCCATTGCTGCTAAAGATCTCTAGCACTCTCTTAAATTGTATTATATCCATCCAGTATCATATTTTGCTGATACATTTTAGTCTGTGCCTGTAAAGCATGTCTCACCAACATCTTGCTGATGTCTCACCAACATCTTGCTGCTTGTATCTGTAAGTGTCATCAGTAACAAATAAACACCTTTGAATCTTTAAATGAAGTTACAGCATCCCTCTTGGCTTTGGGATGTAATCAATCCTCATTTGGCCAAATAACTAACTAGCTAATTGCATATCAATCATCACTCCAGGCTCTGGGATGTAGTGAGCGGAGTACAAGGATGGGCTCTGGTTTGTAAACGGTTAGTTGGTTGTCTCTCTGATGTACAGCTTTGTTTTTACGTTAGCTACACTTACGTAGATCTTGTTCAGTACTGGTCACAACAGAACATAAAGATAAAACAAGTTGACAAGGAACAGCTAAATACATTAGTTGTTAAGTTAATACTAATGTTGGACATCAAATATTTCATGTTCATTTAACCGACTGTCATTGGGGAACTCTGGTTGAGAGAGAGAGACGGTTGACGTTCAGTTGGTGGGTCTGCATTCGTCTAACCCAGGGGTCTTCAAAGTTTTCAGGTCAAGGACCCCTTAGTTGAGAGAGAGATGAAGCAGGGACCCCCACAATCTGTTCATATATATAGTTTCATTGTTTGACAGCACGATCAACAGTGTACAGTATTTTGGATTCATGTTAATGTTTTCAGATATTTAACTACTTGAACGGTCTAGGTGATGATCCAGTTGTCTTCATATATGGAGATCCAGGTGATGATAGTCAGCAGTCTTGATTTGCAAATAAATTCTGGAGTGTCCATATAGGCATTTGCCAAATATGGGTATTCCCAGATATGCACTTAATGATGATGACATCGGGACAGGGATCTCCATATATAGGCATAAAATGGACAAGAACGGAATTCATTTGCAAGTGTGACTTGTGTCGTGTCAACCACACTGGTTAGACTGACACAATATGTCCATATATGGGCTTTCCCAGATATGGGCTTAATATCGATGGGCATAAAGGGATTCTATTGTATGGGCATTCTCAGATATGGGATTAATATTGATGGGCATAAAAGGGATTCTATTAGTGTGGTTGGCTTAACAGGTAATGATCCAGTCGTCTCCATGTATGGATATCCTTGGCCATGTGGAGTGTCCATATATGGGCATTGCCAAATATGTGTTTAATATTGATGACATCAGGGATCTCCATATATGATTGCCAGAACAGGCTGTCTTGGTCACTGAGTCAAAAATGTGATGTCACAACAAGTCAGCTATAGACACTGAGGTGTTATCAAAAGTACTCACTGACACACTTACTGACGGACAAGATCTGCTGGGTTTCATTGTAAACCACACTGTCTTGAAATCACTAGAGTACACGTAGAGACGCCTGCTATTGTGCTATGCCATGTTAGAATTGAAAATAACATGTTTTGGGTGATTTGATTGGAACATCCCTACTTACCGGTAGATCAATATTATATGCCAGACCATGTTGCTTAAAAACAATGACATATTTACGAAGTGACGAGAGTCATGGACACCTGTCTCTGTTTACATTAAATTTCTCCTTTGTCAGAATATGTACATCCCAAAGCCTGATTTGTTATTTTATAGGTATATGGATGTATCATGGTTTCACTATAATGTCATTGTATCGTAAAGTCCTATCCAGGCAGGATTATTATTACGGGGGATGTCTGGTAATGTAATCTACAGTGTAGATATATGGTATATGGAATTTGGAAAGGTTTATATGGTACCGGTATATAATATACCTGGTATATGGAAATTGAAAAGGTTGTAGGGGTCCCTGCTTCATCTACACTGTAGATTACATTACCAGACATCCCCGTAATAATTCTACAATACATTGGTGTAATTCATGAATCGTGGTTCTCTGCAGGTCAACGTTATTTGTGATTATGAATTATGTCTAATCTGGCAAAGTAGCTCATATATTTCCTCCCAAATCTTATGGTTGTTTATCAACTGTTCCAACTGCCAAAATAAATAGGGGTTAGTTCTCCTTGCATTTCTAGTGTGTAGTTTTTATGGCTGGTGTCTAGCTATTCAAAAGAGGGTCTGTTGTCTGTATGTCTGTGTATGCACATTGTAGACAAGCTATTCCCATGTGGATCCCGAGTAGCCTGGCTTAGCCAGACTGATAATGTGGATTCACTCACATGTTCCCACTGTGGGGAACGTGTGAGTGAATCCACATTATCAGTGTGGCTAAGCCAGGCTAGATCCCGAGATCCACATGATTTGAAATTTAATCAAATGTAACTTGTGTCATGTCATCATGTACTTCAGTACACTTTAACAATTACTGGGAGCACATTTGAACATTTAGGTATTCACATTATAGACACTACCACTGGCTATCCAACAACAAATTGGCCACAATTTCCAGCCATATACTGTAGGTTTCACCTATAGCCTTGTTTTAGTTTAAATTATCTTTGTTTCTTAGAATCGACTCCATTATACCGGTACCTCCATTGAATGTACTCAATTAATTACCAATTTAGACGTGCGGGGATTCTAAAAACGCCTTCAAAATAGTTTTCTGAAAAACCTATACAAGTTAAACAGGTCTAAATGGGCTAATACAAGTGTTGACATAATCGAGTTCTCTTAACAGTATATAGCCTATAACACTTTATGTTATGAATTCATGTTCAAAGATAATTTCAGTAGTCATTATAACAACAAAATATAGAATTGCCTTAAACAACAACAACAAAATGTTAAGGGCTCTCACCAGTCATAGTCCATTACTGCAATGATGATGGACACACTCTCAATGTTCTCATTAGGAATGTCAAACACCAGCGCTTCGTTGTAGGTAGGATTCAGCGTGTTCTTCTTAATGGACGTCTTCCTCTTCTTTAGCCTGCGCCCGTCACATATCAGAGAGGCCTTTACATACGGGTCTGAGGGAAATACAGAGGAAAGGGAGGGAGGGAGAGGAGGAGAGGAATAGAGTTGGATGCGGAGAGAAAGAGAGAGTGAGAGGGATTGGGCAGAAAGAGATAAGGGGTGCACTCCTAGAAACGCTATTAAGCATTACGCTCACAGGCACCTGTCTCTGTGGCACATAAAAGGCATGAAAATCAAGTCACCTTGGCAAAGCTGGATTAAGAACATAAAGGAGAGAACCAACACGGGCTGATTCACTCCACTTGTACATTCTACACCAACAGCTTTGTGGACGCAGTGAGGGGAAACACTGACACCCAGGATTAGATTTTTACAGCATGTTTTTTAAAGCATCTTTTGGGCAATAAAATCACCCTGTGATCATTAAGGCTGTCATTGTGACGTGCATCGTTATCATTTAAAGATCTTGTTTAATCAGCGGAAGAGGTACATGCTGCAACGTCTTCAAAGCAGATTGATTGATCACGCAAATACCTTAGTTCGGCCCGCGCTAATTAAGTTGCACTAATTTAATTATTATATTATTATCAGCAGTAATCACTCTCCAGCCACACAAGTATAATGTGATTGTAGTTGGCCTGCAGTAATTGTGCACTTACATGCCTACATGTACATGTTTGTTGAGTTGAATTTCACTTATAACACATTTTAGTAACATGCAGGTAGGCTAATTTTATTAACCCAGCAAGCACGGTCAGGACCTGGACCAATCAGTGACGTCTCGATTGGGACCAGATCAAGTCAAACCATGACTAGTCAGATCTGGCCTAGAATATCACCTGATTTCAACCAACATAAATCCTCCCCACGAAAATGGACGCCCTGGTTTAATCAGAGAGGGTCCGATTGCTAGTCAGATATGTCCCAGAATATAACCTTGCATGCTCATATTTCAATTAAAATGACAAACAATAACAATAATCAAGTCCATATGACGTCCTGGTAATGACGTCAAGATCATCCCCATATGGGCTGTGATTTGGCCTAGTTCTGAACGTCACTGGAGTCACTGGAGGACGTTATCATAACGCCATCATGACGTCATTTGGCTTGCAGGGAAGGGCTGCTAAACTGGCAATGAAGTTTATATGCAGTGCATGGGTTTTGGAACAACGCCACACACAGCCACTGAGCAGACAGCATGAGAGACATGTTAATCCTGTACCTGAGAAGCCTGTTAGGTCCATGGCTTTGAGGTTGGTGGCCTTAATGACTGTAGCAGTTAGCCTGCCTGCGGTGGGCAGGTAGCACAGCGAGAAGTTGAGCTCCCCAAGGTCAGCTTTTTCCTGCAACACACACATGCGCAAGTGCACACACACACACACACACGCACACATTACGAGTCAAGCTACAGTAGAGAGACAGCTGCAGGATCAACTGTAAAGACATCTCTGTCTTTACAGTTGATCCTGCGGCTGTCTGGATAGACTGATGATGGCACCCATTAAAACACTGTCATTTTATGGTTTCCTATGATTTACTTCACTCTGTCACCAAAAGAGAAGGACTTCATCAGCAACTGATGCAGGGTGACGACAGGCATCCTAATCTAAACAGGCAGAGTGTTTAGGCAGAGGGGAAGTGCCATCGTTGTAAATGAATCATATGTCAATCTGTCAATGTCCCCAAGAGGAAGAAAGTGTTAAGTGGAGGTGACATTTCCTCTGGCTATTTATATCGCTTGCTCTTCCTTTTTATGTCAGGGTTCACTGATATGTCTCTGTCTGTGATCTCGAGTCGTGACACTCTAAACTAGTGACACTGTAGGTTCATAAGTCGCACAGGGCCCTAACAGATCATTGATTCCAAATGTGTGAACCACTGAGAGATGCAGAGTGTGAATGAAATTTTGAAATTTGATGCATGCCAAGTGTACTACTAGTACAACTTCAGATGTACAGTATGTGGAATAGTATTGTTGCTCTTGCGCGCTTTACAGTGTCTTTTGCAGAGGTGCAAGACATTTTTACCAAAATCGCCAGGTTGTGGTGTAATTTGGACACAGTGATGGCATTAAAGGCATAGTTGCGTTTTAGTTTGATAACACACATACCAAGCTTCTTCTCAAAGTTTTAAATCGCTTTAAAAAACAACACTATGGTAATATGTCTACTAGAAGCTTGTTAGAATTGTTGGAAAGCTAGAGCGGGGCAGCCGTAGCTGAGTTGGTAGAGAGTAGAGACTAGGCCATCTGGTAATCATAAGGTCACCAGTGCCCATGTCTACATGTTGAATTGTTCCTGAGCAAGACACTGAACCCCTAACAGCTCCCTCCAAGTGCTCATCATGACCATCTGAGCAGTAATCAGCTGGGTGAAGTTTACTGTAAACTGAATTTACCCCACATGATTAACAAAGGTCTCCCTGGTTTAGTGGACATGAATGGGGTCAGCTAGTCAGTATCCACTGACTAGCCAAGCACTGGTAGCCAATTGATACTATTTGACATCAAACCAGAATATAACAAATCTGAACGATCCCTTTATAACATTCATTTGGCTGTGTAGCTGGCCTTGTGGTAACAGAGGGGTGTCCTTACTGCAGTGCCTTCAACGATGTCCCTCCAGACGGGCTTGTCCCCTGTGCCCTCGCTGAAGTCTAACAGGTTGTCCACCACCACCTGACCAATCAGGTCATGTCTGGAGAAGCGGTCGAAGTCATAGACAGAGAAGTGCAACTTCCTGGAATGTAGTTCAGCCAAGGGCACGCCGAACTGGAAGGTCTCATTGAACACTGGATTCAAGGTCTTTCTGTGGACCTGAACACACACACGCACACACACACACACACACACAGGTTATTGTAGATGAAGAGCATTCTTTGACAATCAAGAGATTTCACCATGGATTCTGAGAAGATTGAATTTGGGTTCCATAACACCTACTTAAGAAACCATCACAGTGCATCTCATTTGGCAATCTAGTGCATCTCATTTCCCCTTGACAGGTACATAGACCAGTCCACTACCCAAAGAGTCATCCAGAATGATGTGTCAGGTCATTTTAAATCACTAGATTTTCAGGCCGCTAATAGCAGCCTTCAAATCCAGTCCTATTTTGCGCTGATTAGAGCAATGGTCACTGAGGTATGTGCCATTTGAAATGTTAGAACTGCTTTATCACTGCTGTGATGCCCCATGTTTTTTGGAGCTGTGTGCAGCTCCCTATACGTGGCTGTGTGGGTCTGTCTGTGTGTGTGTCTGTCTGTGTGTCTGTGTGTATGTAGCCTGACTTCGGCGCGTAACTAGTGCCGCACCATTTACGCCACTCGCGCAATATATACATCAAAATGTGCGGCTCGGCCGGGAATGGTGTTCTATTACCTTTCGTTCCGATCCGCCTTACCATGCCGACGTAATCGGCAAAAAACGACGCTTAATTGTCCCCATTGACTTATAATGGGACAATGCAAGAAATCACTTTCAAGTATTTTTCTCTCGTAAACCATAGGAGCTACAGTTTCAAACCTCGGAGAGGAGATTCATATGATTTTAAGAATGAATCGAAAAATAATTACATCACTCGGCCTCATGGTGGCGCTATAACGGCCCACTTTACGTTTTGCCCCGTAACTCTTGAACCGTAGATCGGAAAATTAAAATTCTTTTTTCCCTGGATTCCTTGGGTCAAGACGCATCTCCCCATATAGGCCACGCCCATTTGTGCCAGGATAGATTTTCCGCCATCTTGAATTTTCTCCAAAACACACTTTTTGCTCCTTTTCCTACATATTTTCTTCAAATGTCACAAAAATCGGTACACATGATCTACACACACACACACACACACACACACACACACACACACACACACACACACACACACACACACACACACACACACACACACACACACACAGCTCCACTTCACACGGGTGTGATTTTTTAGACTATTTTCAAGCTCCATGAACAGCATTTGTGCCATATTTGGTGATGAGCAACGGTTTGCCTGTGGCCCATGGTGGACTCTGATGTGGCCCATGATGGGATTCTTGTCATGACAGACCCGTGAACAGTGTTTGTGCATAATTTGGTGCTAATAGGAACTGCAAGAATGAAAGTATTGCCACTTCTCACTTTGGGCATGCAGCGAGACAACAACACAACACACACACCTGTCCCTAGCTGTCTCCCCTAAACCCCCACTCATGCCCCAAGACAGTCACTACAGTATGATTTAGTCAGGTCAGCATTTTAGTCTAAACATAATTGAGTTCTTTTTAATGCTTCAGACTAAGGGTGACAAAACAGCCAAGGCCAGCTACATTTTCGACAAGTCGCCATTGAACAGTTCCTCAAATGCTCTTTGACATGGTTTTTGTTAGTGTTAAATAGCACAGGGAATTGGCTAACAGCAAGAATTGTTTTTTATTCTATTAGAACGGAGCAGGAATTGTGGGGAGAGAGAAGGGGGGGTAAATGGTGAAACAAAAACAAACCGATTCACTGTGTCATTGCAGCACTGAAAAACTTTGAGAACAGTTCAACTGTGACGCAGCGATGTAGCTTCATGTCGTTGGTTACTATTAAAAATGACTTTTAGCCTGTTGCTTTGTCACCAGTAATATGAATGCAGCTTAAGTTAACACAGTTAAAAACTAAGCTTGAGTGCTAATTTATCTCTGAAATTGGGAAAATATAGTAATAGGATTTTGCTTTGTGTGTCAAAGCATTTACCGTCAAGGCTAGCATATGGTGATGCCAGTTACAAATTAGATATGACACATGTTCCACTTCAAATACACCATTTAGCAGAGTGAAAGGGCTCTATCCTAGTGATGGCTGATGCCCGGCCTGCTATCTGTCCAATTTGACTCTGGTTCGCATTAAACCTGCATGCCTGATGCAGGAGCTATGTGGCTTAAACGGTTAAACCTAAAGCCCAGTCCACTCCAAAGCTTCGCACCGCGACGAAACGTTACAGAACGACGCGGGGACAGTTGCGGCGCTCTGAATTACCCCATTGCAGGTCAGCGCATTCCGGCTTATTGTGTCGCAACTTCGCAAGTGATTCTACTTGTTCAATCACAAGCTAAACCTTTCAGAAGCTACTAAATGTTCAACCAATTTCAGCATGTACAGCTCTCTCTGGAAACACTCGCACAGAGTGAGAAAAACTGAGGGAGTGAATGGGCGAAAGGAGAGCAATTTCACAATTGTATACAAGATAACAATATGAAATAACACGTCTAAGTGCTTGAAAGGGTAACCTATCTCTGCTCCTCGCCTTAATGTGTGTCTGTCACTAGGGCAACCCTGTCTGTTGTTTATCACAGGCTGATTATTGCTTTGCGGAAATGGCGAGCGGTCGCACCTTGGTGCCTGGTTGTGGACTGTCCCATTGCAAACCCCAGTTTTAGGATTCACTTTTAGTGATTACAAGTTGTTGCGTTGTGAATCTTTGGTCTGTACTGGGCTTAAGAAACTCCAAGCTCTGACATCAAGTGACAAGTGACATCCCATCGTCTTACTTGTCATATCAAAACAGAGAGCCTGGAGGTGACAGAAACATCAACTATGATTTTTCTTTCTTCTTTAAAAGAAAATATCAATATACCGTAGTCAGCAAAAGTGGCCAAATCGAAAATGTGTCTCTGGTAATAGAAACTGATTTCTAAAAGCTAACCGTTGAATATGTGATTGGAATTCAGCACTCATCTGCCTTTGAAACAAAAGGAAAGCAGTATTACGGAAATTAATACGGAAATTTATAAGATGCTAACATTTCTCAGTGGCAAGAAGAGGTTTTATGACAAAGACATACAGTAGACAGTCACACACAAGGGGTGCAGGAAACGCTCTCCTTCAGGCTGAGACGGGGAAGGCATTTCAATTTAGCATAACTCCACTTTTAATATAACCCGTTGAATGTTCACTTTGCACACACGGATGATTCTTTAATCAATTGGCAACTATCATCTTGCCTCAAAGAGAAATAGGAGTAGAGCAAGGGTAATATCTGCAATCCTGAATAACTCTCCCAAAGCCAGTACCAACCAGAGAACCACAGAATGTGTGAACTCTTAAATTAAGTGGGGTTTCCTTTCAGCAGTCTGAAACCAATTATGACTCTACGTTCTGCCTTCAATCGACAGGATAACTAGAGATCATTGAAAATGTTCAAACCCTTACTGACGTTTGCCACAGGCAATACTACAATAATAGTCTACGTGGGCTAGACGAGTGGTATGGTTGAGTGTAGGAGGTACCTTTGTCTGGTATTTCTTCTTCCTGTCTGGCAGTAGATAGATCTTAACGTAGGGGTCAGAGAAGCCGTTGGCATCCTTAGCTGGCAGGTCTAGAGCTTTCAGGATCTTCACCACCAACTGCTCTGTGCTGTAGATACACACACACACGAACACACAAAGTAAGCCATCAAACATCTAGAAGTGGAGTGCCGTGTTGTGTGTTTGTGGGTTTTGGTTGGCAGGGGTCTTACAGTAGACCAACTTCCTCCATGTACTTAGGGTGGGGGTGTGTGTAGTCGGGGTTTGTGGGTATGGGGGGGGGGGGGGGGCTTGCCGGTAGGACTGGGGCTGGGCCAAATGCCCAAGTGTGCTTCTATGATGCTGGACAAGAGGATCTCCGGCTGCAAGATAGATATCCTACCTCAGTAAACTAGGGAAGATGCAATTGTAATTAGTCTGTATACTGTATACTGATAAATAGATTGTTTTATACATATACATTTACATTTTACAAACTGTACACATTGACACACCTTACAGACTTAGGTTATGCCTGTTGGGAACGATGTCCGTTGGGAACCCGGCCATGGCCCTCCGGTTATTCAATTCTGGTTGTTAAAACCCATTGTTTTCATACTGTATTACCTATTAATGCAGTAAGTACCCTTTATCATAGAACTTAAGAGGCCAGTCTACGATGTTAGTACTCTGATGTGACGTCATATTGATGACTTCAATATGTAAAACACTTTCTGTAATCGTTTCCGTAACCCCAAAAAAGTCAATTTTCTGTCCCTTTTCTGATTGGACAATATAATGCATTCGAGGATTGGTCAAGCTTCACGTGACACCACAATATAAAGGCAACCACACTTGCAATTTCCCAGAATTAAACTTTTCTAGTTACTTGCACCAGCAGAGCATGCAAGTACTGTGTTCGACTGCGTATGTAGGTAGGTAGGTACTGTATGTAGGTAGGAAGGTACGTAGGTATGTAGGTAGCTGTGGGTGTTTAAGCCTGTAGCCCAATCAGGGACCAGCATTCCTGACAACGTCGTCATCATTAACAGCCAATGAGGAACCAGCATTGCTGTTGATGCCAGAGGTGATGTCACTGGCATCGCCAGTGGTGATGCAAGTGGTCCCTCATTGCACGCTCTGCATACATGGCCTAATTGTGCACAAGGTGCACATTTCTGCATGTCTCCCTTAGATCCATATGCACAACAACTCACATTTGCATTGTGTACTAAGGAAGTAAAGGTTCTGAAAACTGAAACAGCAATCCTGCAATCCAAAATCTTGTTTTCCCCCTCTAGCCTGGTAAACCAACAATTCCACATTATCATGTGTCTTCTACAGACCGGTCTGGCTCCAAGAACTGGGTGGGCGTTTTGCAGGAAAACAAAATGTGGAAGCGGCAATCAGCATCTGTCAATCACAGAGCCCTGAGCGGCGAGCGCAGACGCTGATTGGCTCTTCCACTTTTTGGTTTCTGGAAAACGACCACCCATGGCTTGGGGCTAGACCGGTCTGCAGAAGATCGGGATGGTTTACCAGCTACCAAGTCTCACCAATAGGTCTGAAATACAACCAGTAAAGGGTTTACAAATGTCAAGACCAACTGGGGGTGGGTGGGAAATAACGGAGACCTCGATTGGCTCTAAGACGCTGCCGGAAGCCTACGTCAGCAGCAGATACCGGTATGTGTAAGACATCACATCATCAAAGCTTCATGTGTACAGTGCCGGATTAAACCCGTTGTGGTGCCCGGTGCTACGAAACGTTTCACTGTTTTAGCGCTCCTTCAGCAGCCTTTACTTCTAAATTTCAGCGCTTTTGTGGCTATAGTTGAGTCTTCTTTCTCTCCGCCGGTTGATGCCCCCCAAGCTTGGTGCCCTGTGCTGCAGCACTTAAAGCCCTTGCATTAAGCCGGCCCTGCACGTGTAACTAAGATATTCCGCAACTCATTGAGTTCTCCCAATACACCAAGGACAGCACAGAGTGTCATTACCCGATAATAAATGAGACATAAAAAAAGAAGACAAGAGTAGTGAGGTCACAGTCAGGCACCTAATGTGTTGATATCATAAGACATACAGAAACATGAAATGTGGGTGAAGGCAATTTGATTACAATGACAAATATACCAATTTGGTTTGCAATAAGCCGATATAAAATGATGATAACATAATAAATGTCTATCAGATGTGATGCGCTGAAAGCTACTACAGTAGATACTGATCATGATACTGACATGATACTGACATGAATGGAGAATCATTACATCCACTATGTACTGTGACCTTTTAATCGCAATTATCTCCATAGACTCATGAGAAATACATTCTGATTGGAAACTCACCATTTTGTGTGTCATAATCTTTGTATCTGCAAGCTTTTGTGTATGAACAACAACCTTTCTCAGTTACAAAATATATAGAGTTGAGTTAGTAGATTTACCATTGTTGATAGTTGTTGTGTTTGTGATGTAGTTGGAAATGTCAGCATTGTTTGTGTTTTCCTTCATTGATTGTTGCATTATACGTTTTATTAATTTGTTCTATTCTGGCAACATTGTAGCCTAGCCGATAAGAAAAGGCCTACAAATAGTGCCTTTGTCTGGGTAAAATAAGGAGCTGTCTATAGTGCTACTGCTACACTGACTTGTTGTCTTCCGAGGTGGTGTGTGTAAGTAACAATAAACTACAACTCTGAAACCCATCGAGTGGATCACCAGAGTGAGTACCTCCATACGCATTACGCACCCAAATCCCTAACCTCTTTCTTTCTTTCTCTCTCCCTCTCTCTCCATCTCTCTCTCTCTCTCTCTCTCTCTCTCTCTCTCTCTCTCTCACACACACACACACACACGCACACACACGCACGCACGCACGCACGCACGCACGCACGCACGCACGCATGCACACAAACACACTCATGCATACACAAACCCATATCAGACCAAAATACTCTGCAGACAGGGTCAGCCCACACACACTCGCACACCTCTGCATTGGATTTGTATTATAGATAGTATTGCAAAAGATTATTTCCGGAATAGCTCATGTCTCATCATCCCTCCAGCTCCATCACAGTTGCATTATCAGAGGTGTAATATGCAAGGACACAGTAAGCCCAGCCCCAGATGAACAGGCACTGAGGAGAAAGTCTGAGCCAAAGACATTATTAATGCTTTTGTTATTCACCCATTTTTCACACACACACACACACACACACACACACACACACACACACACACACACGCACACACACACACACACACACACACACACACACACACACACACACACACACACACACACACACACACACACACACACATACACACACACACACATACAAACCCCTGTTTTTGGAGCTGTGTGGAACACAAGCTCCCTATACGTGCCCGTGTGTGTAGGTATGTGGGTATGTGGGTATGTGGGTGGGTGGGTCTGTGGGTCTGTATGTAGCCTGTATGTAGTAACCCTGGGTGACCAGAGAGGTGCTGTTGAGTCTAGCCTGCCCTGAGCATCAACTGCAATACACACACACACACACACACACACACAGCTCCACTTCGAACAGAGGTTCGATTTTTTTAAACAGCACACAATAATTACTCATAATACCCACATAGGTATTTATTACACACATGCACACCCCCCACACGCTCACAAATATGGTTACACAAGTCTCTGAATAGTCACCTTCTACCACACATACGCCAAGAATACACACATGCAAACACGCTCGCACACAGATGTAGATGTCTTTACATCCCAATGAACCACCCACAGTCATGGGCCTATCTCACAGGCTGCTTATGAAGTATTTAATTAACAGCTGAAGATGGCTCGCAGGCCTTTAATCAGACCTCGTTAGAATGTGTCTCTCCGCGTTAACGAGCGTGTCACCACTTCATTAGGTCCTTTAGGATAGCAGTAGGAACTTTGGAGGGTGGGGCGGGGTGGGGTGGGGCATGTGGGGTGGAGGGGGGAGAACCGACAGGCTTAAGCCAATGTTCCCGGTAGCCATGCTGATGGTCTGTTTGCCCTAATCATGAATGAGAAGCATCTTGCTGACAACATGAGCGTGCCCAATCAGGACACGTGTTTACCTCTGAATCACGTTCAATTAAGGAAATTGGATAAACCTGCACATCTTTGCAATCATACCAAATCGGAGTAATGATAAACAGAGCAATCACAGGAATTAGGAAATTGCTTGTTTCTGATTCTGTAGCCAGATAAACAGTTTCATAAGAAAACCTGACCGATCATCTATGTTCCATGTCATGGTGTAATATATATTACGATGGCAAGACAGCATCCGCATCTGCATACAATGCAAAAAAATACTCACACCATCATTAAAAATGACAAGGACTGCTTGTGTAATAAAATTAAACCTGATCACATGTTGTATCCACCCACTCTCATGTTTTTAAAGCAAGACATGAACGAAAAGGAAAAGCAAGATTTCAGACACATGTAGTCCCCCAAGGCATTCGGCACCAAACACGCCTATTGTTGCCTTCCAGCAGAGAAGAATTCACAGCCCTACTTCTTGCAGACAATGCCTGAAAAGCTTGCTGCTATTCCCAGCGCTGAAATATGTCAGCTTTTAACAGGGGTGTCAATAGAACTGCATTTCTCAGAGGACCTGGGAAAGATTGACACTGTTGCTCTGGCGGTTAGTCCCCAAATAGAGGGGGTCTCACACATTAACATCACAATTCCAGTTCCGACAGTGGTAACAGCAGGTGACAACACAAAGCAACACGAGTCAGGCGCGTGTGCCTCCACACGTGTTCACAAGGTCTTGCACACAGTAAAATCCTCAGTGTTGGACCCAAAAGGACCTGTAAGTGTCTATTTTTCACATTTCCTTTTTTCATGGTTAAAAGAACACACAGGATTTTACTGTGCAGTGCAGCTGTATCTTTAACCTAGCCTTCTTCAGCTCTCTCTCTTACTAACTCCCCGCCAGTAACAATAAGCAATGCACAACACCACATTAATAATCTTGTGCCTTTATAAATGGGAAAAAGGAGCACATGAGCACTTTTCATCATCAACCTCCCTCTCCTTTCAGACTCCCCAGCTAATATTCTGTCTGTAATTCAGGCCATAACATAGTGTGGTGTTATTATGTGTTGACAGGGTCTGCTGTTTGAAGTAGCACACCATATATAATTCATGACTGAAACGGCCTCTCACTCCCTTGTTGTTCGACCATCAGCACTTTCCGGCCCATTGTAGTGTTTCTGCATGTGATGGCAGGCAGAAACAGGGGACCATGCTCGTCCTGTGGTCAGACTGAGCAAGCTAGCTAGCTGTACACACACTGACCCTCCACCTCTCCTATGCCTTTCTTCCTTCAGTCACTACTAACGTCATGGCACCCAAAATGACTCGGATTGTTCCCAAACTTGACACACAAAGGAGCAGAAATAAAGTAATTGGCATAATTATCATTTAAACAATTTCAATATGCTTTTTTAACTCTGCGTCCCTCCCTATTTTGGTGTGAAATACCATCAAGTTATTATGTTTCCTTTTTAAATATAGACGATTTACAAGCTCACAATGCATCTTGATGTACATTATTTGACGTGCAACAAATAGGGTTTAAGTCAAGAGGTTAAAATGCCTATGTCTATGACAATTATGGTATGGGCGGGGTCTGGGAATGGAATCCTGCATGCCATTTATATTTAACACGAGTGCCATTTGGAAGCTGCCAGAAAGTAGGTTGCCTGCTGTGAACTCGCTGACTTACTTGAAGGCATAGCGCAGAAGGAAGCTTATCTTGCCACAGTTGTCACCCTGTTTCCCTTCACCCTGGTCACCCTTGGGCCTGTAGAGCTCTGGCTTGATCTGTCCAATGCTGGTCACCTGCTCCTTCTCCTCGCCGTGGAAATCAGGGCTGGAGAGCTGATGAGTCATGGGCTTGGGCCTAATTAAACACATAAACAGAGGTCAAAATAAAACCAAAACATTGTCACTGTATATTAAGAATGTTTTCTATTTTATTTTAACTTCATTTTATTTTTTATTGTATTTAAATGTCCTTTTGTAAATGTCCATGTGTTTATTTTATGTGCATGTGTGTGTGTGTGTGTGTGTGTGTGTGTGTGTGTGTGTGTGTGTGTGTGTGTGTGTGTGTGTGTGTGTGTGTGCGTGTGTGTGTGTGTGTGTGTGTGTGTGTGTGTGTGTGTGTGTATTTTTATAATCCTTTTATAATGTGTTTCTTTTGTGTCTTAATGCTCTGTCTTGACCATGGCCTCTATAATTCATTGTACAACAAAGTATACAGGTGTGAATGTATTTATAAGTATAAATGAAGTATACATGGATACCTCTATTCTATGACTTCATTGTAGAAGTAGAAATAGAAGATGTTGTGAACTTCTTTTTCTTACATATACTTTTTTATCATATTGAATGATTTCAACTTGCCCAAAATAGGGACGCCAGGTTGAAAGTGGTTAATGTCTTTTTTAACGCACGTTTTGAGTAAAGCTCTTTTGAATTGTCTTGTTGTTTGAAGGTGCTATACAAATAAACCTGTCGTCCATTGCCTTATACAGTATTTACAGACGCGCAAACATGCTCGCACACTACACGCTGCAAAGAGTGTATCCATTCACAGATATGTACACACACACACGCACACGCACGCGCGGGCACACGCATGCACACACGCACGCACGCACGCACGCACGCACGCACGCACGCACGCACGCACGCACGCACACACACACACACACACACACACACACACACACACACACACACACAGTACTGACCGTGCAGTGGACTGCTGCTGAGAGAGTGGCAGTTCTTTCTGAGGCTGGGCTCCCCCCTCTGGATTGGGAACATCTGGAGATGTCTGACTCAACTTCAGAGTACCTGCCACCACAACAAGATGGGGAAAGGATTAAAGGGAATTGCTGAGAAACTCTTCCATATCCTTTGTTATTGTCACGGAGGTGTCGCTCGTTAGCAGATCTGAGTCTGATGCTGCCTTTGTAAAGCCACGAAGGCAGCATAGATCTCATTGATTGTATTGCATTGATTTTACGGATTGTTCACAGTGCAGCGGAAAGGAACATAAAAAGATGGGAGCGTCTACACAATGTGAGTGTGGGGTTTGAATCCATACAGTTACAGTATGAACATACATTTTGTACAGGCGAATCAATACGATTTCCTCACTGAAATAAAATATTGCTTGAATGGAGTACGAATCAAAGAAAGCACCTTTTAGGTAAGATAAGATAACGCTTAACATTCATCATACTGGCGCTCCGCAGATAAATCATTTTACTGTTCTGTTTGTAGATAAACCTATGAAATATTTTTTTGTGAGTATATTACTGTACAGACAGCACTTAGTTGAACGGCTCCCCCAAGGGTCTACTCTGTACTACCCTGATTCCCCTCCTTTTTTTACACCTACACTAATACCTTTATCAAAAGTAGCCGATCTACAAGCAATGCATAGCTTGAGCAGTAGATCGATCTGATATCTTGACTAAATGTTTGCCCCAGAATAGGGACGCTAGGGTTCATGTGATAAAAATGAAGGGTTATTGACTGATATATAACATTACAGTTACACTGAGTGTGAGGGAGAGTGTCTAGTTTCTGTGGGAGTAACACTGTACGCGCTGCCGTCATCTCACCAGCATTGTTGGGGTAGGAATCCATGTCCAGGTACGAATGTTCCTGGGTCTCCTGCGGCCCACCGACCACGCCCCCCACACCCCCGCTCTCCACCCCCACCAGGTCAGAGAAATGCGGGTGGTGCTGGCCCTGCTGGCCGAGCGTGGGGTACAGCGATGAGGAGGAGTGGCCCTCCTTCCTCTGTAGCAGCGGGGGCAGGAGCGAGCCCCCGCCCAGGCCCCCGACGCCGGCACTTCCGGGCAGCAGACCCGACGTCAGACTCAGGCCACCGCCTTCCTTGTCGCGCCATGGCAACCAGCAGAGCTTCCAGGAGACGAAGAGAGACACCGAGAGGAGGACGATCCCGCAGAACGTCACGATCACCGAGAGCAGACTGACGGAGATCTCTGTTGGACGGGAAGCACAGAGGGAGAGAGATGGCACACGTGAGGAGACAAAAAGAGGAGGAAAGGTTGGTGGCCAAACTGAATGAAGCGCTTTTGGAAATAGATGCACACTACATCCTGCAAGCCAAATGACATCATGATGACGTTATGATAACATCCTCCGGTGACTCCGGTGAGTTTAAGAACTCGGCCAGATCACAGCCCATATGGGGATGATCTTGACGTCATTACCAGGACGTCATGTGGACTTTTTTGTTTTACAGGATTATTGTTATCGTTTGTAATGTTAGCTGAAATATGAGAACATAAGGTTATATTCTGGGACATATCTGACTAGTTATGATATTTATCTGGCCCCGATCGGACCCTCTCTGATAAATCCAGGATGTCCGTTTTCGTGGGCAGGATTTATGTTGGTTGAAATCAGGTGATATTTTAGGCCAGATCTGAGTTATGGTTTGACTTGATCTGGCCCCAATCGAGACGTCACTGATTGCGACCGTAGGTCGCAGTTACTTGCACACTATCCAAACCTCCACCGGCTGTCCCTCCGTCACTCCCTCCGTCACTCCCTCCGTCACTCCCTCTGTCACACGTCACACGTCACACTTTTGCCCTGCTCATATCTCTGCAACCGTTGCCCCGATCCATGCCAGATTTTGCACACACACTCCTTGCCTGCCAAACTACAACCTCCAAGGACCCCCGGAGTTTCGCGGACCCCCAGGTCCCTGGGGGACCCCCAGGTGTAAAAAATTACCAAATGTGCAAAAATGACCAAATGACCACCCCAACGGGGCTGCTCACGGGGCATTCCCGGGGACCACCCACTCCTGGTGCTCCAGAACGGATGCAAAAGTGGTGGCGCCCCCAGTGGAGGACCCCCTGCCACTGCAGCTCACATAAAATGCCGTAACTCGGGCTAGGAGCGACCGGGAGAGCCGGGGCCGGTACCTATTCGTCCGCCTTGGCGGCGAGGAGACCCCACCCCTCATTTCTCACATGGCCCTCTAGCGCCACCATGAGGCCCATTCAGATTTTGCCCTAAAATCACGAAAATCACTACACAGTATGTCTACACTCATGTCAACAACATGGATCAGGAAGATTTTGGAAAAACACATTTTTGCTCTATTTATGGAGATAAGCGACCAACGGTCGCTTATCTCCCGATTAGGGAGTCTTACTGGTTAGTCCAGGTCCTGACCGTGCTCGCTGGGATACACAAATACCCAAATACATCATTGTAGAGTGTTTGTTCGGTAACAAGGCTCTCCCTGACCATCCCTTCAGCTCTCTAGTTAAGAGAAAATACATTTTCAGGGCAGGATACAAATGTCATCTAATCAGGAGGGAGAACTTGTACAAGATACAGGATAAACACATGAAATTGGATTTGATGAAACAAAAAATAAGCAGGTAAAATTGGAAAAATATTGAACAATCTGAAATGTAAACTGATAAACGGTTTGTCTCTCCTGATTGGATTAAATTGGGACCCACCTGATGTATTTATGTTTATTAAAGAGCTGGAGCAATAGGGAGACTCCTGTTACTGAACAAACAGTAGCACTCTGTTAACAAAAACATGTTGTTTTAACAGTAACAGGAACAAAAATCCCATACAGCGCTTTTAATTTAAGTTAGTGTACAATTTGTGCACTAGCTCAGAGTTACAAATGGATACATTAACACTGAGGATGTTACTGTGTAAGAAGTACCCATAAAATCCACAAATCTGCAAATGTCACGTTGTCCTTCTAGATAAGGGCGGAAGACGGGTGGAGGTGGTAGTTTGAGGGGGGGTTTGGAGTCAGAGTATATTCATACACAGCTCATATTCCACATTCAAATCTGGCACATGAAGTGGGGCAAACACTGGTGAAATGGATATCTAAGGGGAGTAAACAATAAAAACACCCACAATGATATTTCCATGGGTTATTATGAAGCATCCTTGTGGTTATGAGCTTTTAATCTCTGACGGCTGAAGGATTGTGTCTGTGGGGAGGGGGGGGATGAGTCATCCCAATGAAAAACGGCCAGGCAGAGAGGAGAAAAGCGCCGTTTCAGCACCAGACATTTGGACAGCTCCGGCAGTGGGTTCCATCAAAGAGAATGCGCGAGGAAGATAGCTGACACGAATTAAAGGCCTGGGAACTTCTGTAGTTCTGTTTATAGTTTGAAAGTGCACAAGCAAACACGACAGCATCTGTTGTCGTTTGTAAACTCAATAAATGAATATTCAGAATGAATCCCCCCCCACTTGATAATTAATCCCACTTGATACATATTTATTTAAATCTTTATAATTAACAATTTTTCGGTATGGTGAATGACTTGAGTAAAGAAAACTAATAGCCCTTCCCCTTGTCATGAATATTTATAAGGATGTTGGTAGGAGATAATGTCAAGGAGATAATGATAACGTACAGGCTTAGCCGACCTAGCTCAATCCTCCTCAGTCCTCACACACACACACACACACACACACACACACACACACACACACACGCGCGCGCGCACATATACACGTGCGTGCACACGCACACACACACTCAGGAAAACTTGCTCTGCGTCATCTTGGGCACCGTCCAAACCAGAGGGCTGCCAATCAATGACTCCTCTTTGCCATCATCATCTCATAGTAGAATTACTGTCTTATGAGAACGTGTTTCTCTCCAGCTGGCACACGCCCATCTTTTTCATCAATATCGTTCCATTTGAGGCGAGGTTGTGGCCATGACAAAAGGCACGGACGCTGCAAAAATCACAACAAAGCCACTTACATTTTTTATTTCTTCAACCACTTAAGCTCTCTTTTACACTTTGTCGTATAACGGTGCCATGTGATTAAAATAGTGGATCTTTTTGTTATTTAAAATAATGCCTTTTTTAAGACATTATATAATGTTTGCCTATAATAACATGCCCACAGTAGGAACACCAAGGTTAAAGTGGCTTTAACGCACTGATGACGAGAATGAGAGCAAACAGGACGAGAGAGAGAGAGAGAGAGAGAGAGAGTAGCCAATCCTCTGGCCCCGGGATACATTTCGTCGTTGTCCGATGAAAACCTTGTATGTCCAAATCCGTTCGTTTTGCCTTTATCATTTTAAAAATGAATTAAACTAGTGAAAACAGCCGATCTACAAGCACACCGCGCACGCCTCGCACCGCGAGGCGTTGTGTGCACCGCGAGGCGTTGTGTGCTTGTAGATCTGCTGTTTTCACTACTTTTGTGCGATGGCCTTGTATGATGAAGCAGGGCATTACTTTGCGAAAGAACGTACAAATTTGAAACTTGGAGATACGAGGTTTCCACCCGACAACAGCGATTTTCTAGATTCGAATTTGGTACACATTCTCTGCTTCATCCTCTCTTATACCCCCTTATTCCTCGCTCTCCTTTTTCTGTGCCTTTCTTCTCCAAGGCTACAGATTCTTTGTTCATCACTCCAACCTTCTCTCACCCTTTCTCCGCTCCGTGTGCCACTCTCTCTCTCTCTCTCTCTCTCTCTCTCTCTCTCTCTCTATCTCTCTCTCTCCCCTCCATGATGCCATGTCTTACTTCTCTTCTCTCACTCTCTCTTTGGTGAATTATTCATTAGTCTGTGTATGTCATTAATCAGCACTTGTTCAAAAGATATGATCAGAGAGAGAGAGAGAGAGAGAGAGAGACAGAGAGAGAGAGAGAGAGAGAGAGAGTGAGCGAGCATGAAAGAGAGGCAGAGAAAAGGAATGTGGCGGATGGGGGATGGACATTGATCTGTCGCTGTTGGAGACAGCAGGAAAGGAGGGATGAGATCGGGGGGGGGGTGAAACGGAAGGAGATAAAAGAGAAGAGAGAGAAGCGCCAAACCAGGAGAGGAGGAGGCACTGTTAAAAACAGGGCAATGTGAAGCAGAGAAGGACATCGGAGGAGAAGAGATAGTGATGTTCAGGGGGAGGTGACACCAATTTGGGGTTCAAACTTTGTCACAGGCTGCAGGGGTTGGGCAGAGAAAGGAGAGGGGAGGAGGAGAGGGAAACGGATTGGTGCACATGTTGGAACAGACATATTGGCTGACTGGCTCCATTCCCGACTCCGTTGGCGCGCCCACAGAGGAGGGGGATAAGGGGTTGATAAAGTCAGCAAGTCACCACAACATGGAGCCAAGGAGCAGAGAAGACAGAATGAGACAGTGATAGAGCGCAGCAAAACCAAAGGAAAGAGTTGATCGAAAGAGAAACAAGAGTCGGAGGTGAAAAGAAGCGAGGCGACAGTGATTTAAGGAGAGAACCTCAGAGGGGAGTGGTTTAGGATGGGAAAGGTTAATATATTGATCGTGTGGGGGAAAAACAAAGCGAGAAGGGCGAGGTAGTAGGTGTGTGTGTGGTTGGCAGATCAGGGGGCACTGATAACACAAGGCAGGGATCAAACGTGTGAGGGGACTGTCGGGCGGGCGAACCGTTCTCCTCCATTTGTCTCTCTTTAGGCCAGGTGCTTTACCTCGCTCGATACTGATCCCTCTAAAGATCCATGGCTAATCCACAGAGCGAAAAAGAGCAGGTGGAAGGGCAGGCAGGGGGCCGCTGATGCGCATCAGGGGTTGAGGGGAGGGACTTCCCTGTCAGTCAGTGACTGAAGCAACCACCCGCTGGGAATCACACACAACCCCCCTGCGTACACGCTCTGGGCAGACAGTGTGGACCAATCAGCAGTGGTTCTCAAACTTTTGTGTTTGGCCATGGACCCCCATGTAAAAAGGTGTTGTGCCAGGGACCCCCATGCAAGATTTGTGGTGTTAAAATGTTTCAAATACATAAAAAGAAATATATATATATTTTTTAAATAGCCGATCTAGAAGCTCACAACATGTCATATCACGACTCGTTGTGAGCATGTAGAACGGATATTTTCAAATAGCCATATAAAGGGTTCACTATCGCAAAAAATTTACTCCGATTACTTTTATTCCTACCCTCCGAAATAAGGTAAAATCAATACAAAATTGTGCACTGGGCAATAAAATATGATTTCATCATGGGCACTCAGTGTATTTTAACAACATTTAGCTGGGGACCCCTTTGAGAACCAATCGTAAACTGCCATCAGCAAACAGCAAACACCTCAGCTGGTGAGGGAGGGAGAGGGGGGAGAGGGGGGAGAGGGGGGAGGGGACGGGCGATGCCTCAAACCATGGCATGACATTTTTGCACACAGCCATACAAATGTGCAGCAGCAGCAGCACACAGCCAATCCCAGGCTAATCTGCTGTACAGAGCACACTGAGCCACACATATGTCTGGGCACTGCCACAGTATGTTGCACTTCTAAATGATTGAGTAGTGAACACACACGTGTGTGCACGCATTCACACAAGCACATGGGCGCGCGCGCACACACACATACGCCATACCCTATGGCGCCGCTGTAGCTTTTGTGTAGAAAAACAAATAAATACATTTTGCATCACGGTAAATGTCACAGAGTGAACCCCGCTGATGGTCTTCTGGGCCATATATTAGCCTATTCAATACAGCTCATGAATATTTCATGGTGTATATACTCACTGCAGCTGGATTTATACGTCTGATCTCTCTTATTTGCACGGCACCTTCGGATAACATTAAGGTCTTTAAAGAGATCAAATGTAGCTCTTCCCTGCACGGAAGAGCCGTCATAACGTGTGACTTAAGGCAGTGGTTCTCAACCTGTGGGTCGATGTTGCATAACTTAATATGCAACATTGTTTTCTCAATCACGAGTAAACAAACCAACATAAAGTTTAAGTGTATAGACTGTATATGCACATTTCTAAAGTGTCAATTTAAGGACTTTTTAATACCTCTAAAATAACTAATTAAACATTGGCCAAATTGTCAAATATTAAGAGGCAGAAATTGTGAGAACAGACGATCTACAGTACATGCTCACAACGCCTCGTTGTAGACCTGCTATTTTCACAATAGAACCGTGTTGTAATTCCTCAACTCTTAGTGCTCGTCAGGGTGGGGGTGGTCCCTAGTTAAAATATGATATTCCGGGGGGTCGCGGCCTGAAAAGGTTGAGGACCACTGACTTAACCCATTTAGGCCTAGAATTATTGAATGCTTTAACCAGTGAAAAATAGCAGATCTACAAGCTCACAGCGCGGCACAGAGTGCTGCGCTGTGAGCTTGTAGATCTGCTATTTTTGAAAAAGTCGTGAAAAAGTGTGCAAATCTTTAAATATATGAATTTTCAAAGCGAATGTTTGTAACTCAAATTTTGCTTCTGGGTGGTCCCTGGAACTAAATATTTTGAGATGGGGGTCCGTGGCCAAATAAATATCATTTTGGGGGTTTTTCACATGAAAAGGTTTGAGAACCACTGACATAGTAGTCTCTCAAGAACAGACTAACTGAGCTCCATTTAAGTGAAAAGGACCTTTTCTTTGACGATGGCTGTAGCCAGATTGCTGACATAGAAACATAGGTTTTTCAAAAAGTCTTAGAAGGATTCAAAAGACACTTATAGAATCAGGACGATTTTTCAAAAATAGCAGATCTACAAGCTCGCAGCGCGGCACTATTTTTCAATAGTTAAAGCATAAAATAATGATACACCATATAGTGCACCCGTTCTGATGGAGTGTTACCTGGGTCCAGCGGTCTGTTGTGTCCTCTCAGCAGGTAGCTGAACTCCTGGCAGCGTTCGCTCTGGCTGTAGCCTCCCTTGGAGAAACACAGCTCCTCCACCAGCACTAGCGCCTTTTTACACAGGTCTTCATCCCAGTCCCCCGACATCCTCCAATCCGCATCGCACACTCACACCAGCAGTCAGCCAATGACAGCGCAGCCCTCGCCCCGGCCTCACCTATTGGAAGGCGTTAGGGTGAGCAGAGGATCGGCCCCGTCCACCTTTCGAGGGGGGGGGGGTGTTGGTCGCGGGAGAGGAGCCTGGTGTACGCTACTACGCCAAGAAACGAGGATTCGTTGTCTTGTTTTTGTCTTGATCAAAGGAGAGACGCTACCAGAAAGAGAGACATATGCCTGTATGATCGAGCCACATCCTCCCTTTCGGTTTACCTAAGAAAGAGAAAGATTCTTGTTTAGGTGTTATATACCCTATAAGCACTCTTAATACTCTAAGAATACTTCTTGAGTGATGTTCTGAATGTACGGTTTGTCCTCTCGTATCTGTGTCTTGAAATTGTTACTGTACACCTGCATTTGTTCTCGAAATAAGTGTGAAGAAAGCTCTCCCCGCTCATTGTAGCTGCCCTGCTGCTGTTTTTATTTTTGCTTTGTCGTTTTGGTTATCTCTGTTATTTCAACATTCTTATTTTATATAATTGTTGAAAGATTGGTCATCACAGATCTTGTAATATGTTAAAATATACCATACATAGCTGAAGCTATGAACAAATGTACATGATGATCAAAATACTTCTTGAGGACAGACAGAGATCTGGCTTTTAGCATTGTCCTCTATTTGTAATGGATTTTCTGAAGGTGTAATCCAGTTCAATGCTGTGACCATTAAATGTTCCATCAAGGTCAGGCAAATTACACACGCTTATTCACTAGGAGAGACCAAGCATCAGACAAAATATAGGTTTAAGGTTGTTTATTATAAGACCGAGAGCCTGGTCGTTTATGGGCGCATCGCATGCATGGCATGAGATGTGCGGCATAAACGTCCAAGAATGCAGAGTGCTAATGGTCATCTAAGGACAGCACTACACGCAAACGTGCAGTGTGCAGCTTAGATGGTCAAGGGCACGAACAACATTTAGGTTTTGGTGTATGGTCGTTTATGGACTCATCGCATGCGCGGCATGAGATGTGTGGCATGAACGGCCAAGAATGCAGAGTGCTAATGTACATCTAAGGTCAGCACTACACGCAAGCGTGCAGTGTGCGGCTTAGATGGCCAAGGGCACGAACAACATTTAGCTTTTGGAGTATGGTCGTTTATGGGCGCATCGCATGCGTGGCATGGGACATGCAGCATAAAAGGCCAAGATGCTGAGTGCAAAATAGTCATCTAAGGACATCACAACACGCAAGCGTGCTGTGTGCGGCTTAGATGGCTAAGACGCCCGAACAGCATGAGGGAGACGGCACGGGCATCGGGGCATGAATGCCGTAGGTGCCGGCTTGGTCATCGGGGCATGGATGACATGGGGGTGCCGGCATGGTCATCTAAGGTCACGCACCATGCAAGCATGGTGTGTGCAGCTTGGATGGCCAGGGGCGTGAAATGACACTCTGAGTGCGTGGTCATCTAAGGTCAGCACCACACGCAAGCGTGTAGTGTGCAGCTTAGATCGCCATGGGCACGAGAATGACATTTGGGGTGCTGGCATGATCATCGAAGGTCATCACCACACGCAAGCGTGTAGTGTGCAGCTTAGATGGTCAGGAGCATGGATGGAGGATGGCAGGCAATGAGGGGGGAGGTTCCGGGGGGTCGCAGACCCAGGTACTTTGGCTTAGGGGTCAAGAGCACGCGTCCGTGCTGAAGTATGTAGAGAGACCCCACTTGGAACCTGTAGAGAGGATAGAGGTAGAAATGAAAGAAGAGGGAGGGAGGGTGGGTTACTGGAAACTATGCACGCCGCCGTTTTTTCAAGTCGGGTTTATATACCGCCGTGATTGGTAGAGGAGGAGTTGTCGGCTTGATAGGAGATGGGTGAGTGGTTGGCACAGGGTGGCATGGGTGGAGTTACCGGTGGCTGGTTAGGGGTGGTAGATTGTCCTCTGCTTGGCCATTTCTCCTCCCGAACTTAAGTTGTTCCAACTCCATTTCACTAGGAGAGACCAAGCATCAGACAAAATATAGGTTTAAGGTTGTTTATTATAAGACCGAGAGCCTGGTCGTTTATGGGCGCATCGCATGCATGGCATGAGATGTGCGGCATAAACGTCCAAGAATGCAGAGTGCTAATGGTCATCTAAGGACAGCACTACACGCAAACGTGCAGTGTGCAGCTTAGATGGTCAAGGGCACGAACAACATTTAGGTTTTGGTGTATGGTCGTTTATGGACTCATCGCATGCGCGGCATGAGATGTGTGGCATGAACGGCCAAGAATGCAGAGTGCTAATGTACATCTAAGGTCAGCACTACACGCAAGCGTGCAGTGTGCGGCTTAGATGGCCAAGGGCACGAACAACATTTAGCTTTTGGAGTATGGTCGTTTATGGGCGCATCGCATGCGTGGCATGGGACATGCAGCATAAAAGGCCAAGATGCTGAGTGCAAAATAGTCATCTAAGGACATCACAACACGCAAGCGTGCTGTGTGCGGCTTAGATGGCTAAGACGCCCGAACAGCATGAGGGAGACGGCACGGGCATCGGGGCATGAATGCCGTAGGTGCCGGCTTGGTCATCGGGGCATGGATGACATGGGGGTGCCGGCATGGTCATCTAAGGTCACGCACCATGCAAGCATGGTGTGTGCAGCTTGGATGGCCAGGGGCGTGAAATGACACTCTGAGTGCGTGGTCATCTAAGGTCAGCACCACACGCAAGCGTGTAGTGTGCAGCTTAGATCGCCATGGGCACGAGAATGACATTTGGGGTGCTGGCATGATCATCGAAGGTCATCACCACACGCAAGCGTGTAGTGTGCAGCTTAGATGGTCAGGAGCATGGATGGAGGATGGCAGGCAATGAGGGGGGAGGTTCCGGGGGGTCGCAGACCCAGGTACTTTGGCTTAGGGGTCAAGAGCACGCGTCCGTGCTGAAGTATGTAGAGAGACCCCAAAAGAATCGGATTGTGGGATTACGAGATCGAGGAGAGTTCGGCGTTATGTAGGTCCGGGGAGTTGGAACGGATGTAGCTGAGGTAGGCTTGGGAAGAGCGGCCGAGGATTTGTATGAAGTGGTCGGGAACTCCCTTGCTTGATGCTGTGGATGCGGCTCCGATTTCCAAAAGAGTGACTGGAGAAGGTTCTGGAGAGTTTCGGTTAGGGGGGACCAGTCGGAGGTGAGAATGGAACCATATGCGGGTGACAACAGAACCGTGGATGGTGATGGAAAGTGGGCCTGAAGGAGAAGCGTGCTGTGCACGTCGGGAGTATGTGTAATTAAGGTGGGGCTCGTAGGGGCTGAGGAGTCAAGTTAGAAGATGAAGATGGGAGTGGTGTTGCCGTACTGGTTGGTTGTGCTGTGTTAGATGATGAAAGCGAAGGAATTAGGTCAGCGAGGCGAGTATGACGAGCAGGGTGGAATCTCTGAGCATCTTAGAAGACCCCAAAAGAAATCAGGAGGGAAATGGCGTTGAGCATTGTCTGTGTGGGCATCTGTGTGGCCAGTGCGTAGGATGTGGACACACCTGGCTAAAAAATTGAAAGGTGAGGGGTTGACTGATGGATTGCTGTGACCGGACAATTGGACTGCTTGAATGGCTGCATTGTGGGGGAAGTCCTTGTCTTGTTCCTTTGCCGTCGAGTAGTATGGTGATTTGAGGATGTTGGATGAGGAGAGGCAGTTATTGATTGTGAAGTTGGTGCCGCACAGGTAGACAGAGATGGTTGATGTTATGGCGTTTTGTTTGTTTCTGGGGGCATGAGAAGATGAGGATGAGGGCATGAGGAGATGAGGAGAGGCAGTTATTGGTTTTGTGAAGTTGATGCCGGCGGGGATGGTTGATGTTCTGGTGAATTGTTTTGTTCCTGGGGACAGGAGATGTGGGAGTGGGCGCCGGCACAGAAGGTGCACATGTGGAGCATTTTGCATGAAGAGAGGTCGCAGCCGCCCTCATTAAAGTTGTTACACAACATTTTGTTCCCCACGAAAACAAGAGGGCGGCCGCGACGGTCTCTGGCCTGGGAGGTTGTAGGATATTGGTAGCTGGTGTTGGTTGGGGGCATGGGCTCGCTGAAGAGAGGAATTGCAGGGCTGGAGGAATGCTGCGGAGCGGGGGGGCAGGGGGCGGGTGCGATGAAAGAGCACAGAGTGGTGGGATGGGCAGGGCAATTACAGAGGCTACATGTGTTGGTTGACTTCCCTGCGAAGATCCTGCAGTATAGGTCCAGGTCGAGTGCGCCCCAGTAGGTGGCTGTGTTTCGTTGAATTAGTCTGGAAGCGGCTCTGGCGGAAAACTGGCGATGGTATTCGTAGAATAGTGTGCCTCCAAAGCGGGCGGACAAATCCATACAAATGAATAGATGATCATCTAATTCCTGGCGGCGGGATGGGTATGAGGAACTGATGATGTCACGGAAAATGGAAAATGCCAGTACAAACTCGGTAGGGGTGAGGATGGTTGAGGAAGATGACGTGAGTTCACGGAGGGTTATGGAGACTCCTCCCACTTCGACGGATCTGGGTTGATGGTTTGTTGCAGTGGGTCGGACAAGGGAGGAGAGATCAATGTCCACACCTTGGAGGATCTGATGTCTGAGGGAGGAGGAAACCATGGGGGTATTGAGTGCCAAGGCTGATGGGGGCACAGGAGCTGGAGTGGCTGTAGCAAGTGAGAAAAAGACAGGTTTGGGAGGAGCATATGAAGTGGGAACAAATGAAACAGACTGTAGAGGATCATGCACGAGTGGAATGAGGGGAGTGTGGTAGGCTGATTGATTAATACTGGCCGATGTTGTTGCTGAGACTGCTGTTGCTGTGGCGGCTGTTACTGTAACTGATGGATAGCTGGACTGGACATGATGGGGAGACTGCTGGAATGACTGGCGTGTGGAGGTGGTGGAGGTCGAGAAGCCCCGAGGCAGCCTGGTGACGTCATCTATTGACGGAGTCGCCGACCGAGTGACGTCACAGCCGTGCGACTGAGCGGCCTGACGCGACGCGTTTCCGCGATGCGACGGCCGTGCAACATCGCCGTCGTCACGGAAGCTTGGTGGTGGTGGTGGAGTAGCCGTGTGAGTACTCGCAAGCCGCACGGCGTCGCCGCCACGAGACGCTGCTGCCGAGCGAGCGACGTCGCCGCTTGGGTTGCGGGGAGAAGAGCGGTGGGTTTGCTGAGCTGGTGTTGACGCTGACGGGCGCCGTTGGTGAGTAAGGTACGGCTTTCGGAGTTTGCGTGGAGTACGGAGGAGGGAAGGAATGGAAACGGTGGATTTAACCTGTCGTGGTGCTGCAGACTGGTGAGTAGACGTAGTGGGTTGTTGTTGGAGACTGGGGTTGTATATATCCTCGTCGGAAGCGTACATTTGTAGAAGGTGTGCCATGCTGGAGTTGCTAGAAGGTGTAGAATGTGACAATGTGTTGTTTGTGAAAAGGAGTGTTCAAAAGTTTGACTGTGGAGCTAAACTTGAAACGAACGTAGTGCAGCGTTTACTGGAAACTATGCACGCCGCCGTTTTTTCAAGTCGGGTTTATATACCGCCGTGATTGGTAGAGGAGGAGTTGTCGGCTTGATAGGAGATGGGTGAGTGGTTGGCACAGGGTGGCATGGGTGGAGTTACCGGTGGCTGGTTAGGGGTGGTAGATTGTCCTCTGCTTGGCCATTTCTCCTCCCGAACTTAAGTTGTTCCAACTCCATATCACATGAACCCTAGTGTCCCTTTTTATGGGGACACTAGGGTCAGCAAAAAGAACATATCTACGAGCTTGTAGATTTTCTCCTCAAGGAGACTTGGTGTAGAGGAAGAAAATGAGAGTGCCAAGGATAGACCGATAAACGAAGTATAGGTCTATAGCAAGTATAAGCATATAAGTATTTTAAGTGCTTAATGGTTATTAACAAAGCCATGGAACATGTGTGTTAATTAACACTATGCAGCTTTGTCTAATTATGTTTGTTATTTCATATGGACAAAGTAGCAATATAGATTGTTAGTCAAATTAAACAGAAGCATACCACATATTATCTTTACCTTTATTCAGCTTGACTTCTATGGTGCAGCGCCATGATGACCGTGACTGGAGTCACTCTGTATTTAAATGTTTTCTTTTGCGTTTCAGATGAGTGGTATTGAGCTATACCTCCAGTGCGTGGCGCATAACCTTTTAACTTGTTATTTTCACAACAACTCAAAGACCAGTCAGTGGCGACATGCTAGTAGACAGCTGGCCTTTTTTCACAGTGAGTGGCGGACAGCATTAAGCTCTTAGTCATCTAGCTCCAGATGGAATCCACTGGGTTTCCTGATTGTCCCAAACCATCAGTGTGGAGCTGGACCGGGATTCAGAGTCGGATTCGTGGAATGTCTTTTGAGCGTCTCCAGCATCACCTGAAAAACAACAAGAATCGACCCGTCAATGAGGCGTGCAATGTCAAGGACAGAGAGGAGGAGAAAGGGAGGAAGGTGTTGGCATGCCAATGAAATCCCATTCTACTAGCGTTCAGAGGCCTCCTTCTCAACCTTTTTTGAGCACTGGACCACCAGCATATTTCAAACAATCCTGAAGGACCACGCCACCCCACCTCCCTAACAATATAGCTACTGTGTATACTGTACTGCATATATTTAAGAAGTCATAGTTGTTTCAATAAAAATAAAAAGTAGGAGTAAATAATACTTAGTTGCGTGTCGGTGTTGTGCACTGGAAATAGGAAATCTACAAGCTCACAACGCAAGCTTGTAGATCAACTATTTTTGTCATTCGGACCAGTACACAATGAAGTATGAATATTAAGCCCTTACTGTAAGAGTCATCATTTCATTTCAAGCTTTTTTACATTTTACAAAAAAAATTGGCCGAAGGCAGGGCAAGACTAGACTATGTTTTGCACTCTGTCCTTCTGTCTGTCTATCTGTCTGTCTGTGTGTGTGTGTGTGTGTGTGTGTGTGTGTGTGTGTGTGTGTGTGTGTGTGTGTGTGTGTGTGTGTGTGTGTGTGTGTGTGTGTGTGTGTGTGTGTGTGTGTGTGTCCGTCCGTCCATCTGTTACCAGCTAATTTCCGGTGCCGTTGGCCCGGTCGCTGCCAAACTGTACACACACACTCCCTGGATGCCAATTCAAAACCTCTGCCGTACATTTTGCACATGGGCCTGTTCTAGCGCCACCATGAGGTCCATTTTAGCAAAACACATTTTTGGACAGTACTGCTAGAGATTTTGTCCAAAGGAGATCGGTAGACAGTATCTGTACAGTCAGGTGATCGACATGGATCTGTCCGATTTTCCATATTCCATCCTGGCCAAGATTGGCTTTCAAAGTTTGCAGGATTGGTTTTCATTTTCATTTTCAAAACAGCCTCATGGTGGCGCTATAACAGGCCGATTTGTGTTTTTACCTATAACTCCACCTATCAGTGTAAACCTTTGTATGCAAACTCCCTAGAGGCCAAGGAAAAACCTTTGTCCTGCATTTTTCACATCTGCCTTTTATAGCGCCACCAGGAGGCCGATTTATGTAAAACATTTATGTTACTCCTTCAGATTTTATCCAAAAATCATGTGTACAAAAGAGCCGTACTGGTCCATTTGGTTTCATCTGTACACTCTCAGAGTTATGGTGGTCCTTGAAATCAAAGATTTTAAGAACCACTTTCCTACAAATGGAACAGAGCCTTAATCCCATCCCATCCCATCCCAACTGCTAATTGAAGCAGATAAATACAGAGATCTCCATATATGGGCATAAAATGGACGCAGACAGACAGATACAGATACTTCAATATATGGGCATAAATGCATGCACACAGGCAAACAGATGGTCAAAACGGGTCCTATGAAAACAGGTATTAATGTGGTTTGTATTAAAGGGTGGGGCATTCATTCCCTATTTACATCGTTCCCAAGTCGGCCAGGTCCCCGACTAGACACTCAGCCGCCCTTGCTTCTATCAGAATAATTGGTAACACCTGTGAAGTAAGAAAGGGACCCAATTTCTTACCAATATGGCTGCTGAGCCCACAGACAGACCACTAATGGTCTGTCTGTGCACCACTGGCTGAGAAACATAATATTGGCCTAAAATATTATATGAAGCCTCTGCAGACGAATGCACCCATTAAATGTATGACAGTCACAGGCATTAGTTACTTGTGTCCTCATTGTCCCTTCATCGAAGTAAAACTCTATAGAGCTCATTAGCATACTCTCTTCGTTTTTGAGCCCATTCTGTCTCGCTAAAAGCAGGTCAATGCAAAAAACTCAAGATTCTCACGGCCCGTAGGTCTGCCGGGACTTTGACTGGGTAGAATGGTATGTAAAGTTGTGTCTAAGAATACACAACTGTCGAAAAGGGTTTGTATTAAATGATTCTCGCTATACAGAACATTTCTTTTTAGTAGGTCATTGTTTAACGCAGTGGTTCTCAACCTGTGGGTCGGGACCCCAAATTATTTTGTGGGGTCCCCAGATGATTTACTTAATGTGCAACATTGTTTTCTCACTCAATTGTAAACAAACCAACATAAAGTTTATGTGTATAAAGGGTATCTGCACATTTCTAAAGTGAAAATGTAAGGACTTTTTAATACCTCTAAAATGACAAATTAAACACTGGCCAAATTGTCAAATATTACAGAAATTGTGAAAATAGCCAATCTAAATGCGTTGCGAGGCGTTGTGAGCATGTAGATCGGCTATTTTCACAATAGAACCGTGTTATACAAAATGTAATGCCTCAACTCTTAGTGCTCGTCAGGGTGGGGGGGTCCCCAGTTAAAATATGATTATTTTGGGGGTCGCGGCCTGAAAAGGTTGAGAACCACTGGTTTTAACGGGTACACAAATCACCTGACGAACAACATGCTGCTTCTTACTGAGAGGTCAACTGAACTGTCCAATGAACTGCTTTGTCCTTGTTGAGGTAGACAGAGGATCTATCTCTCACATAGCGCGCAGTACCTGCTCAGCGAGAGGAAGGACTATTGATCATTTGACGCATGGGGTTCTGTGAAATGTCAGCGCTCGTCTTTGTACATTGACTGGCACCTCCCCGGCAAAGTGCTCCTTATGTGTCCATCTATGCCGCGCTCAATCCATCAATCAATCCCCGCATTAAGCAAACATATTTCACACGACAGAGGACTCTCAGGACAGTTGACGCTTTCCACTCTCTTTTTATATCGCCCCTCAGGGGCGTCACAAGGGGTAGGAAAGTGGGACTGAGTTACCAGGGCCCAAGGTGGAGGGGCCCTAGTAACGTTAGCTATTGAAAAATAGCAGATATACAAGCTCACAGCGCGGCACCGAGTGCCGCGCTGCGAGCTTGTAGATCTGCTATTTTTGAAAATCGCGAAAATGTGCGCAAATCTTTGAATATATGTATTTTTTAAGTGAACATTTGTAACTCAAATTTTGCTTCTGGGGGGTCCCTGGAACTAAATATTTTGTGATGGGGGGTCCTTCACATGAAAAAGTTTGAGCATCACTGACATGGAAACATAGGTTTCTTGGCACACATTTTCACGATAAAAAAAAAAAATAGCAGATCTACAAGCTCGCAGCGCGGCACTCGGTGCCGCGCTGTGAGCTTGTATATCTGCTATTTTTCAACAGTTAACATTCATGGGGGGCCCGCAGTGAATCCTTGTACCCAGGGCCCAGAATTTGGTGTGACGCCCCTGGCGCCCCTCTCAGTCCTTCTCTCTCCCCCTTCCTCTGTCTCCTCAAATAGATGTGGACATAAACACCCTGATTGGTACATTAGGACACTCTGTCTGTCTATCTGGCCGCGCAGCTGAAGGAATCATGGTTAGCACAAGGGTCTATTTATCTGTCCATCTCTGCTCGGCTCATTGTAGGAATGACTCTGAAATTAGAGTATCAAAACGTTAACCAGACCCAACATCCCATGCCAGCTCTTAAAGCGGCCGCTTCACTCCCTCCCATTAAGATAGTAAATCTGTCTGAGTGACTTTAAAACCTAGGATATCTCAATCTGAGGAATTGCTGTCTGGCACAAAAACAGTCCTCTGAAATGCCAACGAGAAGATCAGGAGGAGGGGGGGAGGGCTAAAAGAAATGGGGAGACGGACAGACAGACGGAAAGAAAGAATGTGTATTTATAGGGAAAGAGAGAGAAAGAGACGAGGAGAGAAAGAGAGAGAGAGAGAGAGAGAGAGGGAGCAGGGACGTGCAGAGAATGTTAGAGAGGCAGGGGCTGACATTTCTAGAAGGGCCTTTTGGTGAAAATATCGAAAATAGCCGACCTCCAAGCTCACAACGCGTCGCAGCGTGATGCATTGTGAGCTTGGAGGTCGGTATTTTCACATAAGATGCTGCATTCAAATTCAGGAGGGTTTGGACAAGGCAATTCTCTTAAATGCTGCCTTCAGGTATGGCATGGAAAGAGGGCATTTGCATTTCTTTCACCATAGTAAAAAACTGCATTCATGGTCTGGAGAGGGCACTTTTTTACAGACAGATAAAAGGGCAGGGGCTCAAGCCCCCTTTGTTGTCTATGTGTGCACGTGCCTGAGAGGGAGAGAGAGAGGGATGGAGAGAGGGCGGGAGAGAGAGAGGGGGGATAAGAGAGATGCTGACATTAATTTGGAAGCAAGAGATAAGGGGGGAGGGGGTAATGTTGGAATAGAAAGAGACCGAAAACGGGAGGCAGCAGCCGGCAGGGGTGACACAGCAACAATAATAATCAAGAAGAGGCTTGTGCAATTTACAAGGAGATAAATATTTACAGACGTTATTACTGCCTTCAGAGAGACATATCGTCACTGTCGGGCAGAAACCTCGTATCTCCAAGTATCAAATTTGTATGTTTTTTCACGAAGTAAAGCCCTGCTCCATCAGACAAGGCCGTCGCACAAAAGTAGTGAAGACAGCAGATCTACAAGCACACAACACCTCGCGGTGCAAGGCGTTGTGTGCTTGTAGATCGGCTGTTTTCACTGGTTTCGTTATTTTTTTTTAAATGATGAAAAAGAACGGTTTTGGACATACAAGGTTTCCACCCGACAACGACGATATGCCTTTACGAAACATGCACTAAATATCATCTGGCCTCAGGTACACCCTGCCATGAGACACGCAATCCCCACTAAGCAACACAACACCTCCGACAGACGCTCCATTGACTGCTGTTTTGCCAGGGATCGATATGCTCGTGCAACTAATAGGCCACAACACAGACCGGTCAACCAGTAAGGTCACTGTCCAATTGGACGATAGAGACTGGACAGCAATGCAAGCAAGGTCACCCACCGTCTGATCGCACTACAGAGGATGGAGGATCGGCGATGGGTGGGGGGGGGTGTGTGTACTATCCCCCTCTGGAGACTAGGCAAGCAGGGAGGTCAGTTCCCAATCATGTTGTGGGGGCCTCATGAGACTATCCAACCAAGGGAGGTCAGTTCCCAATCATGGATGGGGGAGGGGGGCTTGGGGGCTCAGGAGAGAGACAACTATGGAAGTCAGTTAGTTCCCAATCTTGATGGGGGAAGGGTGTTGTGATCAGTGCGGTCACATGCTATTTCGCAACTGTTCTTCACTTAATGGTGGGTGGGGTTTAGTCCCAGGCTAACAGGGCACACCTGATAGATATTTAGCCTCTGATCAATACCATTCTCCTGGTCTCTATACTGCCTCCCCCTGGCCAGCCGGGTGCGCCTGATGGAGGGGAAAGGAACCGGTTGGAATAACGTGTTCCATCCACACACCATGCCCACCTGGGGAAACTCCTCCCCTGTCAGGTGAAAAGAAGCGGCTTGGACTCCTCATGCATAGAAGGAAGCATGAGGTCAGTCCGTTGCTCTCCCCAGGTTGGCAGAGGGAGTTTAGCACCCAGGATTACATTAGGCAATTGACACTGGGTGAAACATATGGGTTACAAAAATCATGGGATACTTTTTTTGTTTTTTTGTCAGGAACACTAATGTCAAAGTAGATTTAACCATTTATTGCATAAACGGAACACAGATAATCTTGGCGTTAAAGGGCTCCGCGTTCTGAGATGTTCCCTGAATTTTATTCGAGCAGCTTGCTATGCAAAATCAAGGAACACTAAGCAAAACCCCCATAGGGATACAATAGTAGTACAATAGGAGTACATTGACATATTAGCTTGAATCGGCAGACATAAAATTGCAAGTATTTGAGCCTATATATGCCAGACTCTGATGGAAAGGTGGAGGTTGGGGTGGAGGAGGTAGCTAAAGCATATCTGAAGCTTCGGATGAAAGACGAGCAGCTCTAGTGAATGCAAGCCGTATTTAAAGGGGCCTCCCTTAGTGAGCGAGAGCTCTGATTGGATTAGACCGAGTGATGTAATGATTAGCAGATCTGTGAGTGAGGAGTAGGAAAGGAGCTGACTGACATCCGATTACAGCTGAGGCGGGCAAGACTCACTTGTCCTGCATAAACTAACGCTGAAGCGTCATAAAAAATAAAACATTTTCCGGGTTTCTCAGCCGGTCGGAGCAGAAATAACTTTACTTCATCAGGAGGCCGGTAGTTCGGAACCCAGGACCTTTGTAAGTTTATCGGTTCAGGAATATAAAAGAAGACATATCACAGGTTGTTTTCTAACCATTTGTTTTTCGGTGTATGCACACTGTATAATTTTATTGAGGCATATAAACAGACCATGTATTGTTTCTGGTATCGCAAGAAACAATACAGAAACAATGACCGACAGTCTCGTGATACTTTGGCACATTCGGAAAGATACTCTTATCTCAATAAAATACAGTATACAGTGTACACATCGAAAAGCAGAACAGTAGAAAACAATATGTGACATGTCTTCTTTTAGTATTTTACAAAGGTCGCAGTTGTTCAGAAATAGTGCTTGTTCATAAGCTGGGTTACTTGGCTCTCATTGACTCCAATGTACGGTATTTCACCAAACTCTCGGCTGCAGTTGGCCTCCCAGTGTCCCAATGCGACGAATCTGCCGGCTGAAATTGCTGGATAGCGAAAATGACATAGATGGCCGTATCTTCTTTTTTTAATTTACCCTGAGGTAGAGGCCTCATATCCATTTTGTCTGTGGTGAGGGGTGAGGACTGCAGAGGTTGTTGAAGAGAATTACTCCTTTGCTCCATATATGCATTATGAAGTAAGTTGTGTTATGTTTCATTTCTTGAATATTTGTTAAGTTGGAACATATTTATGCCCAAGTTTGTTTATGACATAGTTTGTTTGTGTTTATTATTGATATGTTTTCTCTTATAGTTATTGGTTTGATTATTTATTAGGTTTGACTGTTGTCGATTGAAATCAATTAAGATTGTTCCATGTTACATACTTCCTTCATTTCATCCTTTATTTATCTGCATGGAGTTTAATAAAGACACCAACTATGAACTGCTTTCCATCCAACCTGCTAATTTTTCACAGAATATTCCACTGTTTTTGCCAAATATTTGTCTGTCCAGAATCTTGTTATTGTCATGATTGTCAAGTATATTGCAAACATTGTCCAGGCAGCTAAAGGGTTTAGGGGACAGTTGATGGTTTGTTTTAGTTTTTTAGTTTTGTTTTGTTCTGCAATAGTTTTCTTAAACTTATTTATATGGGGAAATAGATCGTGACAAACTATTATTGTCCAGTTCTATCAGTTGATATTACAAACACAACTCCTTGAGAAGCGAAAATGTGATTTTTTTCTTTTCAAGATAAACCCTGGGAGGTGTGCATTTCAGTGAGCGTCAGATTAGGTTATTTGATAGAAATCTCAAATCTGACAGTGGAATTGTCTTCGTAGGATAATACACACACCTCAGCCTGGCGGAGAATTACAATGATAAGGAACATGAAAGGTATGTCTGCTGAATACTGCTACAGTAGAACCAGCTTTCGCTGCCAGCAATAAAACCTTGTGTTATTGTAAACCGATATCCTAACTTGGCATTAGAATTCATGGTAAAAATCTGATTATCCCTTCGACAATATATAAATGATCAAACAAAAGTCATCTAAACTTGACTTTTCCCCACTTAAGTTCAGAGGCAAATGGATCAGAGGTCTAAACCGTTTTGACTATGTTTTATTATTTATAACTTTCATTTTTGGGTGATATTATCATCATCCGATTCATCCCTAATTAGTTTTTTGTTCCTTTCTAATTCTTCAGGATTAGAATTTGGTCTTCAATCGAACAATTACATTAGTTCTATAATTTATTCATCATATATCCTATTTTGTATCTGCATTTTGCATGCATCACCATCACCCCTATATAACGCTACAGTACTTAGGCTTGTTCTAAAAGGAATTAGTTTTTTTCCTCCATTCATCGCTTGACACTTTTTGTAAGTAAACCTGAAAGCATGCTTATAATTGGAAAATGCAAATGAGCAGAGTCAGACGCTTTTTGTGTGTGTGAGTATAAATGCTTCAACAGACAAAGGCAGCTAATCCATTAGCTGTGCCTAATAGGATGTTTCAGTTAGATCTCACTGAACCTGCTTTCACTTTCCCCTATCTGTTGCTCTGCCTATTCTTTTGGTTACTTGTATCCCTTGTATCATCTCATTATTCCCCCATATGTTTTGTGCTTGTTTTTCTTTCTTAATGCACTGGAAATGTGATTAAGGTTTCATTTTATACTTTGTATGTCTTTACTTTTGCCTAACCCTTTACAACTAGAGGTTTAGAGTTGAGTCATAGTGACATGCCTGATATATATGGGCGTATGGGGTTTGTTTATGGTTATGTCTGAGTCAGAGTGACGTCAGTGGTCCGCTGGGCCGGCCAGGCATCGCTTACGCCAATTTCTAACATAGGATAGCAGATCTACAAGCTCACAATTTGCAGTGTACCACTATTTCTGATATTTATTGACAGGATTAAGTGGTAAATATACAACATGTCATTTTAGATCTCGTTCACTAGTTTGGTCTCTCTGCCCTGGCCTCCCTTTGTGTTTTCGCTGCTATGCTATGAGATCATTTGCCGTGTGCATGAACTGTCGCTGATTCACATTTGGTCGTGACCTCTCTTCACTGGGACTGGCATATTCTTCTTTTTTCATTTTTTACAGCACATCACTTCCTTTCTGAGGGCAAAGTGGTGTCTGCTCTGTCTGAGACAATGCTATCCCTGCTCTCAGCTCATTCAACTGTGTGGGATGGATGCAGCCGGGTAAACAGATAGGGGCTACTACAATGCATCTTTTGGTTACTTCACTGGACCGCTGTTGTGTTTTGCTGTGACAGAGGCCCTGTACGAGGCCAAGATTGAGCGTGGGGTATTAATGTCTATTGACTAAAGGTAATAGCTTTGCTGAGGCTAAGCCTTGAGGTGGTTCCAATTTAGGCTGTCCTATAATAGGGCCTTTTTTCAGCAAATAAATAACTTGGGCGAGACTTTTTAATATCTGTTTATGACCATATGTCTCTGAGAATGCCCACTTGAAGGCACAGGAGTGCACATACAGTGCATTATATCAGTGGTTCTCAACCTGTGGGTCGGGACCCCCAGAGGGGACCTTTTTAGTACCTCCGGTCAAACATTGGTCAAATTGTAAAATATTAGAGGCAAAAATGTTGAAAATAGCCGATGCGAGGCGTTGTGAGCATGTAGATCGGCTATTTTCACAATGGAATGGATCGAGTCTATAACTAAATATAATGCCAACTCCTAGAATTCCAAGTGCTTGTCAGGGTGGAGGGGTCCCCAGTTAAAATATGATTATTTTGGGGGGTCCCGGCCTGAAAAGGTAGAGAACCACTGCATTATATGAGCATATGATCAACTTAACAAAAGATATCAGTACACAATCTCTCTCTGTCTTTCTCTCACATACAAACACGGACACACAGAGAGACACACTGACATATATACACAGACAGGCACACCGGGACACACAGATTGCTGCTCCCTAGCACTTTGGCCCTGCAATATGCCAGTGTATAAATTATCTATAACATCAAAACAGGAAACACAGAGCAAGAAGGGTCCAGCAAGGAACCCTGGGATATCGGCGCTATACTCCTCCTGTCTGTATCTGCTGCCAGTGTGGAGCTGCAGAACTGGATGTATTTACACTACAGAAAGGGGAACGTGATCACACACACACTACACACTCACGACACACGTGCACGTGTGTGTGCACACATGCACACAAACTGAGACACAAACACACACACGCAGATGCACACCCACTTGTATTATTACAGAAAATGGGCCACCTTCACTTCATTTTCCACCCACTGCTGTGTCAAAGTCTGTCAGTCGATGCATCGTTGTTGGAGGGAGGCCTACATTTTGAGAGCATTCACTATTTGCATAAAATATGGTTCTCTTGGGAAGTCAGTGCAACAGTCTTTGATGAGGAGAGGTGGGGTAAAGGGTTGGGTGGAGGGGAATTACACATGTTTTTTTTAGCCATCCTCTGTGTGTGTGTTTGTGTGTGCACGTCTCTCTCTCTCTCTCTCTCTCTCTCTCTCTCTCTCTCTCTCTGTGTGTGTGTGTGTGTGTGTGTGTGTGTGTGTGTGTGTGTGTGTGTGTGTGTGTGTGTGTGTGTGTGTGTGTGTGTGTGTGTGTGTGTGTACATACACCCTTCTGTCTAGGTTTTATCTTATCTAAAGCCCCTGTAATTACATTTGCATTGGAAAAAGTTTAATAATCTTGCTGCATTGTTGGTGACATATATGACAAATCCATATTTTAGATTATAGTATAGGCTAATGTAGCCAATGATACACAACCTACCTACCCTATTACGACTGTCTCTCTCACAAATATGCATTCCATAACGCTCGACACATCTAGGCGCAAAGGATTCATTATGAAAGGCCTCGTATAGGCTATAGCCCATAATGCAAGACACGAATACAACAATAAAATATGTAATTTCAAACAGACATCCATCCTAGCAGATTTTTGGGGCACATTCAACACAGCCTGCACGTAATGCAGATATAACGCGAAATCGTGAATAATAAATACATCTCATCTTCTATAATAACGCACATCGTAGAGCCAAACGGTTGTGGGAAACAACGAAAAAAATACAGAATATATGTTCCTACCTTGGCTTTTCAGAGAGCCCCCTCTCCTCTCAAATCCGATCTCCTCCAGTGCTATTTTTTCGTGTAGATATGTAGCCTACATTCCGCCCTCTCCCCCAAGACGGGAAAATGGGCTGAGCAGCAGAAGCACGGCACTGCACCTGGGATGGGGATGATGACGGCGGGATGTGAGGCGGAGGGGTAGCACTGTATACACCTCTATTCTTTCCTTACAATGTATGCTCACTCTCCGTTTTCTCCCTCTCTATTTCACTATCTATCCCCTCCCTCCCTCTACTGTGCTCGGAATACTAAGCGGGCTCCGTCTCTCTCTCTCTCTCTCCTCTCCGCTCACTGACTGTACAGACGACGAGCGACCAGTGCTAAAGACATACTGATGTATGTGGGATAGAAAATGTGTGTGTGTGTGGGGTGTGTGGGGGGGGGGGTCGAGAGACTGAAGGGGGGGCTCACACTGCCTCCCCTCTCGAGGGGGAGGTTGGAGAGGGGAGGCAGTGTGAGAAGGAGCCAAGGAGTAGGCTACACTATATAGATAGGTGTTGCTTGGACAGAGCGGTATGATGATGGTGTTGTGGTCCCACCACCACCACCACCACCACCAAAAAGGACATGGCTTTTAGCCTGTGTGCGCATCCATGCAGGGCTGCTTGAATTTTCATTTAGGATAAATATAGTCCTTGGCTGCCCTAATGATGATGATGATGCCTATTTGAAATATTGAAAATACGTAGGCCCTACTATGCTGCTACTGTAGGCCATATGTTTTTTTTACTGCCATTTCAACCTGTTGACCTGGCATATATCCTATTCCTATAGTGTGTATAGGCTATTAGATATAGGCCTACAGAGTTTTTGGTTGTACTAATGATGATAGGTTCTATAGATTTACCTACCGGTATGAGCCTCCTAGATTAGGCTACTATGCATTTGATGTATTACCTTGTGCTGTCCTTGCTGTTCGTTGCTCCGGATCAAGAGCTCTGCTAAATGCCTAAATTGTAAAAATGTAGAAAGTATTTGCTTTATAATGTTATTACCCAAATTTCTGTAAATAGGCCTGGCCTGCACAAATGCAGTGGAAGAGGGTATATATAGGCTATACTTCTAACTAGGCATTTTAGAGATAAAAATGGCAATACTGAGATATAGGCCTCGATTCGCCTATCAAATTGCCCCCAAATCATGGATTACACAGGAGTACAGAGTGGGTTACAGAAAAAAACTCATGGAGGCCACAATCTTGATATAGAGTGAGATAAGGTGGTATTGGAGTTGTGATTAGATAGTGGTATTCCGTAGCACGCCTCATATAAGGAGAGGGGACACTAAAAATGTTAACTATATTTTATGGTAATATCTTCGGCAGCCCAAGAGGATAATTATGCTCTCTTCTTCTGTCTGCAGGCTGCTGTGACCAGCCATGGATGCACTTGGACATTGCACTTGACTATAGACAGTTAGGGCCCCATGCAACTCTGACCGGGCAAGGTCTAGTAACTGTGAAAACCAAGTAAGTTTGTCCATCTTGACAGCCACTCTACTGCCATGTTAAATGAAATCTGTGGGTAGGCCTACTTTTTTTATCCATGTAAATTTGCTGTTTTTGTTTTGAGGTATATTGTGCACAAATCTGTGCGAGAGACAGGATTATTCTATCCGATCATTACAGTTAATTCTTCTGCCATGATGGCTCTCTTTATGGTTTTATAACGTTTTGAATGCATTAGCATTATCTCTTTCCAAATGGGGCTTTTTTTTATCAAATGCTCTGTATCACAGTGAAGATAGGGGTCATGAAATGTATGTGCAAGGATAAATGAGACACTTTGCTACTTTGAGCTGAGGACTAATTATTCCTTCCTGTGAGTCATGTTATCAAGACAGAGGCAAGAGCCTCCATATTTAAAGACGGCTGCACAGCAAAATCCGGAGTGTTCATTTAACTTTGAGAGCAAAAATGTAACCCTTTTTTTGTGCTCTCAGAATTGAATCAGCACTCAGAAGTTTACAGTGTATCTGATTGATGAATTAATTATTCCTTCAGACTACCAAAACAACAGCTAATGGGGCATTCTGCAGCAGGAACAGCTCACGGTACTTGATAAGGGGAAAAACAATCAAAACTTATTTGACAATTTACAATTTAGGCATTTAGCAGATGCTCTTATCCAGAGTGACTTCACAAGTGTGAGATCAGACTTAGGAACAATGATATAAACAGCGGCAAGTTTGGTTTGATAATCATGATCTTGGTCATTTATTTGATCTTTTCACCATCACAGGGCACAGTGGGGGCAAGAGGAGGATGGGGAAATGTCATTGTGTAGAACAGGGGTTCCCAAACCTCATATAAATATATTTTTCATCCGAGGCACCCTACATTATATTATATAATATTACCTACATGATATTCATAATTTTCACTCCCAGTACCTTATATTCGTGGAATATTTTAGGGATTATGTCACGAAGAAAACATTGAGATAATTACCATTTTGGTCAAAACTTACAGAAAATATTACCAAATGATCTCGCGGCACCCATGGACTGCCGTCGCGGCACCTCAGGGTGCCCCGTCCGTCACCCACTTTGAAAACCCCTGGTGTAGAACACTGAACTGAGGATTGATTGACTGATGAATGAGAGTATACTGCAGTAACCTCTTCTTGACTGTCAAAGCAGGATGGGGCTCCCAACAGAAGGACAGTGAGGAAAGAAGTAAGTATAGAAGAGGAGTGGAGACTCCAAAACTGACACCTTGTCCCTTTCTATAGAACGCACGCTGAAGTAACAAATCTCCCACACTTGGGGGCGGACATATACAATATTTAGTGGGCAGACATCCAATTCCAAAGAGTCACACAAGCACATTATTTTACTCACCTGAGGATGAGTGAAAGCATCTAAACGACAATACACCGTAGAGTCTGGAGTGTTAATTGAACTGTGAAAGTGGAAGGGGTGAGTGAGTGGAAGGGTGAGTGGATCCCAGGGGAGAGACTGAGAAATTGCTGGGATCATCCTGAGGTAGGTGTGGCTGGTTCGTAAGAAGAACCCTGCACTGGCAGTTAATGTCAAATCTAATTAGCGACTCGTTTTTTTCCCCCCTTCTTTTTAATGTATTTGGCCTCCCTCTTTTCCAAAAGTCTCTGTGTTCATTCATCATCCGTTTCCATGACTACCATTCTTCATGGGACGAGTCGCCCACACCTCTCTTCTCCTTCCATTGCTTTTTATTCTTTCTTTCTTTCTTTCTTTCTTTCTTTCTTTCTTTCTTTCTTTCTTTCTTATCATGCGTTCTCTTTTTGTTATTTATGGTCACAATGTTCGCTGTGTGAGCAAATGTCAGTTCTGTCTCATGCCATCAATTCTCCAATGGGTTCAGGACCCAGTGATACTAATCTAATCATATAAGTCTGTTCTTGTGTAGCAGATTTTCTTGGCATTTCACAGTGTGTGTGTGTGCGCGTGTGTGTGTGTGTGTGTGTGTGTGTGTGTGTGTGTGTGTGTGTGTGCGCGCGCGCGCGCGCGTGTGTGTGTGTGTGTGCGTGCGTGCGTGCGTGCGTGCGTGCGTGCGTGCGTGCGTGTGTTTGTGTGTGCGCGCACAACCAGGACATTTTTGTAATCCAAATCATATTTGTGCCGTTCAGTGAGGAACCTCAGTGTTTAGCGGTCGTAGCAGAAGTGTACGTATTTTTTGCACCGTGATACAGTGTGGCCTATCTATCACGTCACTTTACCTAAACTGCCCCGCTGTTGAGATGTCCATTTTAAAGCCTGATGCACTCCTTCTGTATGGATTTGGCCACCATGCCAGCAAAGCACTCTGCGTGGAGAAGGGAATTAAACCCCAGAGGTTTTTCAGAGATAGATTAAACAGGGAGGGGAGCTGGGAGGGCTGGGTGACTAGGGGCAACCCAAACGTAGAGACCCTGCCAAACGCCAACAGAGTGCGGGGTAGAAGAGCGTGGGTTTGCACTTTGCATATGTTTGTATGTGTGTGTGTGTGTGTGTGTGTGTGTGTGCGTGCGTGCGTGCGTGCGTGTGTGTGTGTGCGTGTGTGTGCGTGTGTGTGTGGCCATCATCTTCAGGATGGGTGTTGTGTTGTTGTATTAATATGTACTAGTCCTTACCCGTTCAAAGATATGAGCTCCGAAATGATGTGCAGTGTGTGGGTTATGGGATGTGCACTGTGCACACGGTATATGAGGGATGGAAAGTAACTTTAACTGGTTCTTGCATGATAATATGTAGGAGCATCAATGTAAGAAATACCCGTTTCGTTTAATGGCTATGTGTGTGTGTGTGTGTGTGTGTGTGTGTGTGTGTGTGTGTGTGTGTGTGTGTGTGCAGCGGTTTGGACCGTGAGACCATCCGCAGAGTAGTCTGTGTTTCTTTTTGAGAGGGTCGGTCTGCCTGAAAAACGCGTTTTGGAACGAAACGGTTACGTTTTGCGCGTTTGTGACGCCCTCTACGGGTGGAATTGGAAATGCTTCTGGGGATTCGTTGAGTAAGCCACCCGCAACCTGTGGCAGAAATTCAGTGTTGACTCGACGTTTTGTTTGTGATTTATGGCTATTGTTTGCAAAACGGGCCCCTCCCGCTAACTTTGGAAGCCCGTTACGAACGAACGGTATGGACTATCAAAATATCCCTTGACTATGTTCATTGCATGGGTTCAGAGATCATGTGTACCCATTTTCGTGACATTTGAAGAAAATATGTAGGAAAAGGAGCAAAAAGTGTGTTTTGGAGAAAATTCAAAATGGCGGAAAATCTATCCTGACGCAAATGGGCGGGGCCTATATGGGGAGATGCGTATTGACCCAAGGAATCCAGGGAAAAAATAATTTTAATTTTTCGACCTACGGTTCAAGAGTTACAAGGCAAGTAGGCCGTTATAGCGCCACCATGAGGCAGAGTGGAAATGCTTTTGGGGATTCGTTGAGTATGCCACCCGCGACCCTTGGTTAAAATTCAGTGTTGACTCGACAATTTGTTTGTGCTTTACGGCTATTGTTTGCGGTCCCATCCTGCTAATAACTTTGGAAGCCCGTTACGAACGAACGGTACAGACTATCGACATATCCCTTGAGTATATTCATTGCATGGGTTCATAGATCATGTATACCGCTTTTTGCGACATTTGAAGAAAATATGTAGGAAAAGGAGCAAAAAGTGTGTTTTGGAGAAAATTCAAGATGGTGGAAAATCTAGCCTGGCGCAAATGGGCGTGGCCTATATCGGGAGATGCGTCTCGACCCACGGAATCCAGGGAAAAAATAATTTTAATTTTCCGACCTACGGTTCAAGAGTTACAGGCCGAAACGTAAAGTGGACTGTTATAGCGCCACCATGAGGCCAACTGACAAAGTTATTTTTTATTTAATCCTTGATATCATTATAAATCTCCTCTCAGAGTTTTGTAACTGTAGCCCCTATGGTTTGCGAGAAAAAAAATATTGAATGTTTTAATTCACTAATAAATTAATATCAATTAAACGATTTGTGAAAGTGAAAAAAGGGCTTCACAGTTGTGTCAGGTGTGTTCATATGCTAATGGTGATGCGATTTCAGATCAATTGCTCCAGCCACTGAGGAGAAACGCTGTTTCAGACACTCACTCAGACACTCACTCAGACATTTGGTGAATTATATGTTAGATGTGTCTGGCAAAGAATTAGGGGGGGATGAAGTGAGACATTTGAAAGGTAAACAGATAAACAAAGTGGGGAGAACACACGCAGGCATAAACACAGGACTTGGAGTGGGAATAGACAAACAGAATGAAAGTTGGAGAAATGTTTAGTTTGCTACATCTCACATGTTTGGTTGCCCAAGATAATGAGCTGCAATTAGACAGCAGCCCATTAACTATGGCCATCAGACTGAAACGGAAAGAGCAGGGAAATTAAGAGGGCGGGGGGGGGGGGGGGGGGGGGGTGAAAAAGAGAGGGAAATGAAGGGACAAATGACCAGGGAATCACAGACATCAGGTGATGTTGGTATGTCGCGTTGCATGTAAATATGTTCTAGGTGCTTAATTATACGCATACATGTGTATGTACATTTGTGCACACCAGTGTGTGTGTGTGCACACGCGCAAGCGTGTGTGTGTGCGCGCGTGTATGTGTGCGTGCGTGCGTGCGTGTGTGCGTGCGTACGTGCATGCGTGCGTGTGTGTGGTTGTGTTCCAGCAGGGTGTCACTGTGTGTGTTCTACATGGCCATCTGGCTCTCCCTGTCACAATGGATGCTGGAGTTGCATGTAACTCTGACTGCCAGCCCATAGCCTACCTACTGTAGTAGTACCTTGTACCTACAATATCAAACATGGATGTGGCGGGCCTATCTGCTGGTGTCCAGGTGCCAAAACAAAACGCATACTTTTTCAGGACATGGAAAAAATGGATGGAACACAGATGGTTCCATGGAAAACCCGCACAATTTCACTCCCCTCCCCCCAAAAAAGCAGATCTACAGGCGACGTGTTATGACTATGAGCTTGTAGATTGTCTGTTTTCACAATTTTGTTGTGACACTGCAACAAAGTAGGGCATTCATTTACAGAAAAGAAACAAGCAGTACAACATTGAAATATTGAGATACAAGGTTTTTGCCCGACAACAACGATGTTTAGTTTTAGTTTTTTTTTAGTTTTTTTTATTAGCACATAATATAAACATGTAACATTATATGCATGGGAACAAAATACAGTGCGAGGAAAGGAAGAAGCCATCAGGCTTATTTGGAATCCTTCCCTTATTGGAAGAGATAATAAAATTACAGATTTAAAAGTTCAATAACAATACGGTAAAATACCACAAAAGGGGCAGCTGTGCAATGAAGAGATAATAACACAGAAACTGCACAAAAGAACAAAAGAAAAGAGAAAAAGAAAAAAGAACATTAAGAAAACACATCAGTAAACTAAATCATGTTGACTACAGTTAGGACGAAATAAGATATAGCTTTAGATGTTTTTTGAATACTGGCAAGGATATTGATAACTTCATTGAAGCATCTAGACAGTTCCACAAATGAGGGCCTCTAAATTTGATAAACTAGCCCTTACCCGTTCAAAGATATGAGCTCCAAAATGATGTGCAGTGTGTGGGTTATGGGATGTGCACTGTGCATACAGTATATGAGGGATGGAAAGTAACTTTAACTGGTGCTTGCATGATAATATGTAGGAGCATCAATGTAAGAAATACCCGTTTCGTTTAATGGCTAACCCCCCCCCCCCCCCCGCCCGCCCGCCCGCCTGCCCGCCTGCACACACACACACACTCCCCCCCCCCCCCCCCCCCGTGGGTGTGTGGGTGTGTGTGTGTGTGTGGGTTTGTGTGTGATTGTGCATGGCCTGAACAACAGCGCCCCTCCCTTAACATAGTGTGGTCACAAAAGGTACTGTAGGCTAAATAGATATAGGTGGGTGGGTGACGTGACGTAACGTTTTTGCTGTCCTCGGTGTCAAACATGTATAAATAAAAAATATATTTGTCAAAAACCTTCTGAATATTGTGCAGGACCTTAAGCTTTATGTGAACTTACTCAAGATTAAAACATTTCATTCCTCATTTCTTCAGAATCTTCAACCAAACATGGCAAAACTCATATGGTGTGACTGTCCTGACCTTGTTTCTCAAAGTGGGAACTTGAATAAAACTAAGAAAAAGAATTGCTAAAAATCATTTGAAAATGAATTTAGGCTAAAAAAAATGTCTATTTTGAGCCTATATCTTTTCAAAGTCAAAGCATAATGTTTTCAGTCATTTCTGATCAAAAACATTTTGTCCCCCAACCCAAAATCATTTGGTGTGACACTAGTTTGGAAAAATTAAACAGGCAATTATTTGGACACCTATTGGCTAGAGAGGTCCTTCTTCTGTAAGGCTATTCAGCACTCCCAGCACAACTGCAAGACAGGTGTCTGAGGTGAGTTATGATTTTAACATTTTCATGAAATGCCATCTTGTTGAAACGTTGACAAACTCACCATTCTGGATGTCTTTTGGTGTGACACCTTTTCTTTAAAAAAAGCTTAAGTTATTTGAAGTTTTGGTCATATTTCCATGTAGATCTAGGCTGCTTTGTTATAGCTAGCATGCTGTTAGCATGCTAATGTGTACATAGTAGCCTCAAGGTAAACCTAAATGGAGAAAACAGTAATATGGTGTGACACTTAATCATATGGTGTGACATGTCTGCTTGTCACACCATATGACTTGACTGTCACACCATATGATTTATACTGTATTTAACTACAGATATAACAACAAATAACAAAGTTCCATGTTTCTTTTGTACATTTAAACATTTGTTTTAAACATTTTTACATAAAATGTAATTTAGCTTCATTCAGTGATACTTCAAATTCATCAGACAGAGCAGAAACCCCTTCACAGAAACCTTAACATATTGTTTCAATCTAAACAATATTTTCTCTTTGTCTTAAACTATACATTCCATTTTCTTTTGTCAGCTGGAAAATGACAAGTGCTGAGAGAACGAGAAAGTACAGGGAGAAACTAAACAATGACCCAGCAAGGAGAGAGGAGCCAAAGGGGCGAGACTGCATTTTCTACGAAGAGCAGGAGGTTGTCTGTGGCATAGCAGAACCGCAACAAGGCAGCCGGTTTGCTACCCTCACCAAATACGACTGGCTGATGTACAATACAGTCTAAATGTATAATCTAATCTGATCTAATACTTTTGTACTTTCACTCACTGGACTGGACAGTGGACAGTGTTAAGGTAGGACCCGAGACAAAACTAGCGAAAATAGCTGATCTACAAGCTCTCAACACGTTGTGCTGCGAGAGCTTGTAGATCAGCTATTTTCGGAGTTGCGCAACCCAGCACTCTTTAGCTAGTGGAGATGTGGTGTAATGTCATGATTCCTAATTACATTTGTTCAACACAAAAAAATGCTGTGTTCAAGTTCAGGAGACTTCGGAAAAAAGCTATTTACCTGAATGCTGAGTTCTGTTTCCACTAATTGGTGTTAATAAAATGTTGCCTTCAATGCCTTGGCTCCAAGTGTGGCTATGCGCCTTATTGTCCCTTTAGGATCCTTCTGCCGTGGGCCGGCAGAAGACTTAGGTGTGCGTAGCATTCCTGTGCACATCCTCATCATCCATCTACTACTACAATTATTTCTTATCCCATGTTAAAGCCCTACAATAATATCCTGTTCAGAAATATTAAGGCCATGTTATCCTGGGTAATTGTTTAATCAATCAGTAAAGTTCAGTACTCACTAATAGGTAGGTTAAAACACAGTTTGCTTTGACACATGAAGATATGATCATACGGTGTGACACTAAATCATTTGGTGTGACATTCCAAATAGTGAGAAATCATACCTTTATTAATGATTAAACCAAAAAAATGTTTATGGATTACATAGAGAATATTATCAGGAAGAGTCACAAATATTTGTGTAATTTTAGAGAAAGTTTTGACAGAATACATTTAAAATATGTTGTAAGATCATGAACATGGGCCTCACACAGAGTGTCGATTATGAAAAAAATATACAGATATAATTAATTTTCAAAAAACTATAGTGGATCACTGGTTAGTTATGATAAAGGACTTTGATAAAGTGAGTAACTTAAGAAAGATGTACTCCATTTTCATTTTATGAACAATTATTTTCATGTCACACCATATGACGATTTTAGGCACAAGTACAACAAACTGCTGAATAAAGTCTGATTCCAATAAAATATCTAAAAACAAAATGTATTTCCATAAGGTTGAGAGTGAGTAGAACAAAAGTAAATAACTTTTATGCCTGCAATTTAAAGTTTTTTTAAAAACACATTTTTTGGGGCGTCACGTCACTGACCCAGATACACCATAAAAATGCTATTATACAGCATACGATTTGTGAAAGTGACAAACGGGCTTCACAGTTATGTCAGGTGTGTTCATATGCTGATGGTGATGCGATTTCAGATCAATTGCTCCAGCCACCGAGGAGAAACGCTGTTTCATACAGACAGACACTCACTCAGACAGACATTCGCAAAATTATAGTATAGATAGATTGTACCACTTCAAATCTTACTCATGCTCTCTGTTGTCTCTCTGCACAGTACTATTAAACAAAGCAAGTAATCTATCTATAAATTCCACAAAATCTCTGTCTGTGTTGACTGTTGACTGTCTGTCTGTCTGTCTGTCTGTCTGTCTGTCTGTCTGTCTGTCTGTCTGTCTGTCTGTCTGTCTGTCTGTCTGTCCTCTGCATAATGCCAACCATTTCTCTTATGAACTTCATTGGCAGGTGTATTGCTGAGGACCCAAGAAAGTGCAGTGTCAAGTGCCAAGTTGATTGGATGAGTGGTTTTCCCTAGAACTGGCCCATGTGATTATACGGGAAATGCATTATACTAAATAAAACAATAATTATAATTATATTTTTTTAGGGGGGGGGGGGGGGGGGGGTCGTTGCAGTAACTTACATTAATTCATCCTCTCATTCACTCTCATTCTCATTGATGTATGTTAGTCAATCTTATGAGAGTTATGGAGAATCAACTATCTGGGAGGTTCTGCGCTCGATTGAACAAATGGACAGTTGTAGGATCAATAATGTCAATAATCGGCGAGAGATTGATGGAGAGGCAGGTTGCCTATCTGGACCTGCATTTGAGGCAATCATAAGTCAGACAAAAGGCTTTGTTATCTGTTGTTCTCTGTGGGCAGTGAATGGGAGGGATTGTGGAGAGAAAATAGTTAATACCTCATCCGAACTGCTGATGCAGTGCTGTGGCTGAACCCTTTGGAGAATCTTCTCTCACTCTCTCTCTCTCTCTCTCTCTCCCTCTATCTGTCTCACACACACACACACACACACACACACACACACACACACACACACACACACACACACACACACACACACACACCCACACACACACACACACACACACACACACACACACACACACAAACACAGCCCTGTTGTGCCAGTCATCCTTATGGGTAGCCCGCTGCCCTCTCTTTAATTAGGCTAATTGAAATGCGAGAATAACCATTTTCCTGATTGCTTATTATTTTGGGGCAGTTTGAAAGGAATAGCACACTCATACACACGGAGGCCAAGAGAGTCAGCACTACCTAGTATCTCCTTAGATGACCCTGTTTCCTGATGTAGACAAAACTCCCTTGGCCTCTTGAGCAGCCTGCACCTGGCTGCTCGCTGGCTGCGTTAAGGAATCTTAAAAGGGAATTTATACTTCTTCTATATCATATGACGTGACGGTGAAAACATGAGGCATCCACGTCAGGAATAATAGATTTTTTGTGAGCTATACCTTCGTACAAGAATGAATTATGCTTCAGACCTGGCCTTTGCTGGCCCGTGGCAAGGCCCAGAGCTTGCTTGTATGCACTGCAGGCATGAATTTCTTTGACATCCGTGCACCCCTATAACTTTCCAATTCCAGCCATATAACTCTAATGCAGGGGTCTTCAACGTTTTCAGGCCAGGGACCCCTTAGCTGAGAGAGAGTTTAAGCAGGGACCCCCACTACATATTGTATAAAATTGTGTTGCAGATTACAGTAAAAATGTTCATATATTCTTAGACAGATTAGACTTGTTTGACAGCACTGCCGTCATCATGTGGGTTTTCAGACATTTAACCGTCAAATACTTTAGTCTGCTCTTCTTTTCCCTCTACAAACCTCTTTGCCAAAAATGTCCGATCTACAAACTTACAACGCCTGCTATACATTAGCTATTTTTGGCTAATGTTCCACTGAGAATAGGGATGCTAGGGTTCAAAAGGTTAATGTAAAAAACATGATCCTATCACACAAAGATTTGGTGGCCCCCTTGTAGTAACTCTGAGGATCCCCTAGGGGTCCCAAGACCCCTGCTCTAATGCTTAATTCTTACTTTGCATCACGATGTGCTGTGAGCTTGTAGATATGCAATTTTCAGTGCTGACACCGACACTCAACAAAGGATTCAAGCATAACTCTGCATTGTCAGACTGCGGAACATCAGTCTGTGGGGCCACAGCCTCACTGCCAGTGAAGTAAGGTGAACGAACTCCATAGGGGTTTTGTTGTTGTCCTTGAGAAAAACTGTAAGCGATGGTTTAGGCTTAAGTGTTCCTGGCATGGCTATGTGACTACAGGTGGTGGGGCGGCGTTTCTCCATGTTCCACACCACTCTCTAACCCCCTCAACCGGCACTCTGTGGGCCTTTTGGGACAAACGCATCCCTCTGGGATGTAGAGCTTATGGCCAGAGAGAAAGCACAGAGAGTGAGTGCACTTGAGTACATCTGGAGTGAGCTGCCAGGCACACTGTTATACTCGACTATTGCCCAGCGCTAAGGCCGGGCAATATATCGAAAATATATCGATATCGAGGTATCAACATGAAAGGTATACATATCGACGAAGATGGCTTGAAATGAGGCATTGGTGTATGTGTCAAATTAATTACAGACACACTATGTAGGCCTATGCACGTAGCACATGCAAAAAAGCAGTCCATCTGACATCTGTAACCAGGTGTGGATATTTTTTTTTAAAACGTAGCCTACCTAACCGCTAACTCTTCCATGTGTACTGTGCAGTGTGCGTGCATGCATAGATATGCTATTCATTATCTGGGTTAGAAAGGCAGTGGACCTAAAGCAGAAAAAACATTAAAAACGATATACTGCAATTGTTTTTCCTATTGTGAGTAATATCGATATCGAGGTATTCAACACGTTATCGAATATCGAAGGGTTTCCATAATATTGCCCAGCCTAAAGGCCCATTCCCACTGGGCCAGATAACAGATAAAAACAGATATTTTTCCATTCAAAGTGGATGGTAGATATAGATAAAAATATATTTGCCACAGATAAAAGTATCTGTGGCAAATATCTGTGGTAGATATTTTTTTTATCTGTATCTACCATCCACTTTGAATGGAAAAATATCTGGAGAAAGAGATTTTTTTTATCTGTTATCTGGCCCAGTGGGAATGGGCCTTTACCCAGCGCTATGGTATAGTCTAGTGTTACACAGTGGAAAAGATAAAGACATTACAAATGGTATAGCCTACAAATCAGAGCAATGCATATAGCGATTGAACAGATTGAATATTGTATTCATTACTTGTGTTTATAATAAACAAGCAGGAACAAGTGATCACCTTGTCTGGTGTTGCTGTTGTTGTTTTTTTCTTTGCACTGACAGCATGGCAGCATGGTGCGCTACTTGTTTTGTTATAGTTGAAAGGAAAAAATGAATCTGTTGCAATGCTGTACTTAATGGGGACCCTAACAAATAAACAAACAAGTTCTCTCTCTCTTTCTCACTCTGTCTTGTCAAATCTTGTCAACATTTTTCTTATGTCATCCCGCACAAAATCTTTTCACATGGGGGTCCGCAGCTAAACACTTCAATTTGGAGGTCCTTGACATGTCTGAGGGCCACTGATATAGGCTAGGCTACTCACCCCCCTACAGAATGAGCAGTGACTCTGGCAGAGTCTTCACCTCACAGCACTAAACACTAATCATGCAGACGCTCATTATACATACATGGACTCATTGCCTTGGAGGGCCTATATGCAATTTCCTCATTAATGTCTCAAAATGTAGTGAGCCAGCCAAACAAGCATCTCCAGCTCTCTTAATTATGGCCTCCTTTCAGCAGCTCTCTCCATGGCAACCCAAAGTTCTGCCTGTCACAACATGAGAGATGGGGGAATAAAGACATTTTCCCATTATGCCACCACCCCAGCATGCATATTCCTCTTCAAGACAGGCCCACTGTGTGCCTCTTTGTCGATCCTTTAGCGCCATCTGCTGGCTGATATGCCAAACGTAAGGTAGACTCCAAACCTCTTTAACCCTACACTTACAAATGACCAACCAATAAACTGTGCTTAATGAGCTGACACAATGTACCCTAAACCAGTGGTACAAGTACAATGTGTAGGCTAGGCGGGTAAATGGCGCTGCCGTGTACCGTGTCCTCCCAAGTAATTGGTTCAGAGTGAAAGGTTTTACATGTGAAGATCACAAGGGCCCCCCATGTGGTAAATAGATCACCTCCATCAGGAGGGTCTGACTGAACTGTGGGTGGACATCCACATACTGACCCCACAACGTTAAATGGATGACTGGTTTATCTTCAGAGATCTCCATGGCATCTAATTGCAATTAATGTCAAGCATAATTAGCATGCAAATGAGCTGTTTCCAGTCTAATGGCTTTATGACAAACAACAAGTTAACATTAATTGTTGTGTGTGTTACATTGTACTTAGTAGGCCTACACGACAAGCTTGCCTAATGGATATAAATGTCTGTAACAGAACATAAGATGCTAGCTAGGACATTATTAATTTATAGCTGAAAATAGCAGATCTATCCAACATTGAGCTTGTAGATCAGCTATTTTCAGTCATAGTATAAATCAGGCTCAACACTCCGTTGCACATCACACACATGGGTGGATTATTGACTGGGCCAATGGAGCCAGTGCCCTGGGGCTCTTGATTACCAGGGGCCCCTGGGAGCCATAAATATATACATTACTACGGTAGATTAACACTCAAATAAGTGTGCCCCTTAGTCTATAGCATAATTCTGCTCCTATGGTCTGACTAACAGAGCTGAGTGTAGGTTATAGCCTATAGACTGTAAATCTGATAAAATGTGATTTCTTATACCACACATGCCTTACAAATCAAGTAGTGTGTTACGTGCCCACCCAACTGCCCGTTCTGGTATAGCGCGGGGGCTTCCTTGGGTCTTAATCCCCCCTGATCACACCACGTGTCGCTTCAGAAAACCCAGTGATGCTCAGATCATCCACTCAGGTGAGAAGGACAAAGTGTTACAGTGAAAATATGACAGCATGTCATATTATGTAGATCACACGGACGCACGCACACACACACACACACACGCGCGTGCGCACACACACACGCACGCACGCACGCACGCACGCACGCACACACACACTTCAGGACTTTACATGTAAGATGTGGCCCCATTCTTCACGAGGTGAACGCAAACCCGTGGATCTGTCTTTCCCTCCCTCCCCCCCTCCCTCTATCTCTCTCTCCCTCTTTAGCTCTGACAATAGACTCTGTAGCTCTACATGTACGCTGCAAGCAAGCTGTCAGGTGGAGGAAATTCCTTTCAGGGTGACATCATTATCTCCATTACTTCTGTGAAAAAGCAGACACTCCAATGGACCCTGTCTGTTTGAATTTACTGTGTGTGTGTGTGTGTGTGTGTGTGTGTGTGTGTGTGTGTGTGTGTGTGTGTGTGTGTGTGTGTGTGTGTGTGTGTGTGTGTGTGTGTGTGTGTGTGTGTGTGTGTGTGTGTGTGAGAGAGCGCATGCATCCGCCCACAAGAGGAAGTATGACTGTATTTACATCATAAGCTTGAGTGTGTATTTCTATATGAGTGCGGGTGGGTACGTTATGACTACATGTGTGCACTGGAGTGTAATAATACATAATGTACTGTTACTTCACATCTAATCTCTGCCTTCATCTTCATGAGCTGAAACATAAACAGTGTTTGCTTGACTGATGCCTGCACTGATGATGACATCACATGCAGCACCATTTGACCTAAACACAGCTGGGTTAATATCTGCACAATCTTAACACACACACACACACGTACACGTGTGTGTGTGTGTGTGTGTGTGTGTGTGTGTGTGTGTGTGTGTGTGTGTGTGTGTGTGTGTGTGTGTGTGCGGCGCATTGTGCATGATTGTCATTCACTCTGACAAATCCACGGATATGACACTATCCACAGGCATTCTCTACCAGTGTTTCTAAACGGTTTTTGGGCCAGTGCCCTCTATCCAATATCCAGGTCCCTTACCGCCCCCCCCAACCCAATTAAAATGTAAGGTTTATTTGTATTGTGTAAAGTAAAATCCTTAGCGGTATTGTAACTTGTGGACATTTTCTCAGAGCTAAATGAGTGTGTACTCACAAATCACCTAGAGTTCAGGCCAAATTCAAGAAAACGTTGACATTCTGACAGTATAACAAGTTCCACATTTTATTTTAAACTTGACAAAGGCAGTTTTGTGGTTCTTACCATACATACAAATACATACAGTGCTTACACACACATTCAAAATGGCAAAGAACTGGACATAGGCAAGGCAAGCACAGGAATTACAATCTGCCTATCCTGTACTAAGTTGCTGCTACTGAGGATAGGTGCCACATAGTGATTAAATACTAGACAGACACAATTATGGACGGGACAACATATGTTACCCAAGTATATTATTCATAAAACAGGAACAAAAAAACAAATCATGTAATAAAGCAATCTATCTAGCTAGCTAACTCCATTTATAATGCTACTGATGATGGATTATGACATAAAAAGCTTCACTACCCTTCATATGAAAATGTATTGTGAGCACTTTGATATAAAGATGCAGTTCATTAAAGTGTGCAGGAAAATAATGACAATTAAAATAGCAGTCTTGCGATATAACTTATTTTCAGCACCAAGTGGTTAATAATGTAGTGTTCTATACCTTCAGAGTCCAGCATATTTCTTTTACTTTCTTAATATTATATTAACTTGCATTTGTATCTTATATAGGCTACAAAATCTGGATAGGTCCTTTGTAAATCTCCATGCCAAAATGTCCACCTTACTGCGATCATATTCTCAGCACAGACAAGATCTTAGGATAAGAACTGCTCTGTGTTGTCATTACCCATGTGGGACACAGCACTAAACTAGACCGGCAGACTGTCAGGTTCCATGTTGTTGTTGTCCCGAGGCATTCAATCATACGTACATACATAGGCCACATACAGGCCAGCAGGGGGGTCGCACTAAATTCTGGGCCCTGGGTGATTTAACTATTGAAAAATAGCAGTAACTCAGTCCCACTTTTTCCCCCCTTGTGACGCCCCTGCCTACATATAGGCCACATACAGGCCAGTCGCCATCAATCCCATGCAGCTTTTCAGATGACATATTATACAGACACTATAATACCACTACTAGACCACCTCTACATAGTTTGCAGGGTACAGTCCTTCTCGCCCTCCATCCTTCATCCCTCGACACCAACCCTGGTCATCCTCATCCTCCACTTTCAAGAACTCCTCACCTAAGACAAGCAAAGATTCAAAACAGGATGTGTGTCAACAGCGGCACTTGGTCTCCCAGCGGTATTGCAGCTCATGCTAACAAAGTTGCAAAGTTACAAACTAACATACACACGCAGTCGCGCATAGGAGACGGTGTGACCACCATAAAAATACTGTAAAAAAAAAACACATCAGACATTATTGTGGGCTCGCCTATAAGGCGAGCACACTTTAGATATTGTCATTGTGGGCTCGCCAGTACCTGGCGAGCACACTTTAGATATTGTCATTATTTATTTATTTATTTATCTAGTAAGTAGACGGGATCTTCGGTTCCTTTCTACTCCTACATACTTAGTGAGAAAATGAAAATAAAAACATCAATGTGTTCAGCTTACAGTGGCGACGTGTGCTATTACTTTATACAGCAATCGGCCAAATGGTGGCGCTGTAGGAAGCCTTCGAAAGTGCGATCTTTGAACAGGTATAGCTCATGCTGTGTTATACATACAGCCATGAAACCTGTATACACTTATGCGTCTCCTCATGCCGAACAACTTTTACCCTCTAACTTTTGACCTCTGACCTTTAGGTCTCCCACAATTCAGAATTATATGAAAAACAGTAAAAATCTATCTCCTCCTGGGATTTTCGCGTCAAGTGCACAAAACTTTTTTCACATGAACTTTGGACCAATACGGTCAGATTGATCAACCAGATTTTTTTTAAAGTGAAATATAATTTTTTAATAATTCAATCAATATTGCGGTTTTATGCAAATTATTCTTCGGCCTCTAAATCATACATGCAAAGTTACACGTTCATGGCATTTGGCAAAGATGTAGAGGGTTAGTCAAAGTATCACTGAAACCAATTTTATTCCAATCGGCCAAAGGGGGGCGCTATACGAAGCGTCTGAAAATTCAAACTTCAAACGGGCATAAGTCATGACTCGTTTCGTTTGAAGACATGCAACTTGTTACACGCGTGCTTTGACTCAAGCGGAAGACATCTGTGTCGTTGTTAAGTAAGCTCCGCCCTTCGATTTTCCGCCACTTTGAGCAGTTTGTAAAACGCGTAAACCCGCTTTTATTCTGGAATTTTCGCGTCAGGTGCACAAAACTTTTTTTACGTGAACTTTGGACCGATATCTAAAGATCTGTCAGATCGGATTTCTTTAACATTGAAACATGCTTTTTTAAATAATTCAAACAATATTGCATTTTTATGCAAATTATTCTTCTGCCTCTAAAACATACAAGCAAAGTCACATTTTCATGACAAAATAGTGTAGAGGGTTAGTTCAAATATCACTGAAACCAATCTTACCCCAAATGGCCAAAGGGGGGCGCTATATAATTTTGAGCAGTTTGTAAAACGCTTAAACCCGTTTTTATTCTAGGATTTTTTTTGCAATTTGCATGAAACATTCTACACGCAATCTAAGGACCTTTATCTAACATGCCTATGAAGTGCACACAAAAAAATTATAAAATAATAATAATAAATATAGCTGCAAGCAGCGATAAAGTGTCCAAAGCCAAAAACACCTCAAATCATGAACACAGCCTGGGATGTGCGTGAAATCTTGCAAGCACATTCCCAATAGGTCAAGGAACAGATACCAACCTTCTCACATTGGCCTGTTATAGCGCCACCAGCGGGTCAACTTTTGCACAACACATTTTTGGAACAAAATGGACCAATCTTTGACGTCAGTAACGTCAAAGAGAGCACTGCCTGCGATCTTGACGTTTTGTGCTTTTATAGCCATTGTTTTCTGGCTTGAAGCGAGCCCACAATTGTTTCGAAGGAACAATATTTTTCTAGTTATTAAGTGTGCCTATGCATAGCATGGGCAACTTATTGTTATCGCTCATATTTATTTAAGTCAGACTTCTTTCTGTCCATACTTTTCCCCAAAGTTTGGCACGCTACTCCTCCCACAGTTTTTGCACCACACACTCGCGCCATATGTCAAATCGACCGGCTTACTCGGGAATCGTGTGCTATTAACTTGCTAAGAGAAAGGTTCTATAGTTTAATTGATATTAATTTATTAGTGAATTAATTTTCCCCATTGACTTATAATGGGAATCGCAAAAACTCACATTCAATTATTTTTCTCTCGCAAACCATAGGGGCTACAGTTTCAAGACTTGGAGAGGAGGTTCATAATGATTTCAAGGATTAAATAAAAAATAATAGTTTCATTTGGCCTCATGGTGGCGCTATAACAGCCCAGTTTACGTTTTGGCCTGTAACTGTTGAACCGTAGGTCGGAAAATTAAAATTATTTTTTCCCTGGATTCCTTGGGTCAAGACGCATCTCCCGATATAGGCCACGCCCATTTGCGCCAGGATAGATTTTCCGCCATCTTGAATTTTCTCCAAAACACACTTTTTGCTCCTTTTCCCACATATTTTCTTCAAATCTCACAAAAAGCGGTACACGTGATCTAGGAACCCACGCAATGAACATACTCAAGGGATATTTCGATAGTCCATACCGTTCGTTCGTAACGCGCTTCTAAAGTTAGCAGGAGGGGCCCGTTTCCCAAACAATAGCCATAAATCACAAACAAATCGTCGAGTCAACACTGAATTTTAAACACAAGTAGCGGGTGGCATACTCAACGAATCCCCAAAAGCATTTCCACTTGGCCACATGGTGGCGCTATAACGGACCACTTGCCTCGTAACTCTTGAACCGTAGGTCGGAGAATTCAAATTCTTTTTTCCCTGGATTCCTTGGGTCACGACGCATCTCTCCATATAGGACACGCCAATTTGCACATGGGAAGATTTTTCACCATTTCGAATTTTCTCCAAAACACACTTTTTGCTCCTTTTCCTACATATTTTCTTCAAATCACACAAAAAGCGGTACACACGCTCTATGACCCCATGCGATGAACATAGTCAAGTGATATTTTGATTGTCCATATCGTTCGTTCGTAACGGGCTACCAAATTTAGCGGGAGGGGCCCATTTGGCAAAAAACAGCCATAAATCACAAACAAAAGGTCGAGTCAACACTGAATTTTAACCACAGGTCGGGGGTGGCATACTCAACGAATCCCCAAAAGCATTTCCACTTCGACCCCTAGGGGGCGTCACAAACGCGCGAAACGTAACCGTTTCGTGCCAGAACGCGTTTTTCACGGGGAGCGACCCTGACCCCGATCTCAACCAAACGCAGACGACTCGGCGGATGGTCTCACGGTCCAAACCGCTGCACAAGGTCGCGCATTTAGCGAGCTGCAGGCACACTTGTCAAAATTGACTCTGTCAATTCTAGTTGTGGGCTCGCCTGTAAACAGGCGAGCACACTTTAGATATTGTCATTATTTCTATACTAGTCATACTAGTCAGTGCAAGTATCAAAAACTTCGGTTCCGTTCTACTCCTACATACTTAGTGATAAAATGAAAATAAAAACATCAATGTGTTCAGTTTACAGTGGCGAAGTGTGCTATTATTTTTTATAGCAATCGGCCAAATGGTGGCGCTGTAGGAAGCCTTCGAAAGTGCGATCTTTGAACAGGTATAGCTCATGCTGTGTTATACATACAGCCATGAAACCTGTATACACTTATGCGTCTCCTCATGCCGAACAACTTTTACCCTCTAACTTTTGACCTCTGACCTTTAGGTCTCCCACAATTCGGAATTATATGAAAAACAGTAAAAATCTATCTCCTCCTGGGATTTTCGCGTCAAGTGCACAAAACATTTTTCACATGAACTTTGGACCAATACGGTCAGATTGATCAACCAGATTTTTTTTAAAGTGAAACATAATTTTTTAATAATTCCATAAATATTGCGGTTTTATGCAAATAATTCTTCGGCCTCTAAATCATACATGCAAAGTTACACGTTCATGGCATTTGGCAAAGATGTGGAGGGTTAGTCAAAGTATCACTGAAACCAATTTTATTCCAATCGGCCAAAGGGGGGCGCTATACGAAGCGTCTGAAAATTCAAACTTCAAACGGGCATAAGTCATGACTCGTTTCGTTTGAAGACATGCAACTTGTTACACGCGTGCTTTGACTCAAGCGGAAGACATCTGTGTCGTTGTTAAGTAAGCTCCGCCCTTCGATTTTCCGCCATTTTGAGCAGTTTGTAAAACGCGTAAACCCGCTTTTATTCTGGAATTTTCGCGTCACGTGCACAAAACTTTTTTTTACGTGAACTTTGGACCGATATCTAAAGATCTGTCAGATCGGATTTCTTTAACATTGAAACATGCTTTTTTAAATAATTCAAACAATATTGCATTTTTATGCAAATTATTCTTCTGCCTCTAAAACATACATGCAAAGTCACATTTTCATGACAAAATAGTGTAGAGGGTTAGTTCAAATATCACTGAAACCAATCTTACCCCAAATGGCCAAAGGGGGGCGCTATATAATTTTGAGCAGTTTGTAAAACGCTTAAACCTGTTTTTATTCTAGGATTTTTTTTTGCAATTTGCATGAAACATTCTACACGCAATCTAAGGGCCTTTATCTAACATGCCTATGAAGTGCACACAAAAAAATTATAAAATAATAATAATAAATATAGCTGCAAGCAGCGATAAAGTGTCCAAAGCCAAAAACACCTCAAATCATGAACACAGCCTGGGATGTGCGTGAAATCTTGCAAGCACATTCCCGATAGGTCAAGGAACAGATACCAACCTTCTCACATTGGCCTGTTATAGCGCCACCAGCGGGTCAACTTTTGCATAACACATTTTTGGAACAAAATGGACCAATCTTTGATGTCAGTAACGTCAAAGAGAGCACTGCCTGCGATCTTGACATTTTGTGCTTTTATAGCCATTGTTTTCTGGCTTGAAGCGAGCCCACAATTGTTTCGAAGGAACAATATTTTTCTAGTTTATTTATCTATCAGTCATATAGTAGACGGGAACTTCGGTTCCTTTCTACTCCTACATACTTAGTGAGAAAATGAAAATAAAAACATCAATGTGTTCAGCTTACTGTGGCGCAGTGTGCTATTACTTTTTACAGCAATCGGCCAAATGGTGGCGCTGTAGGAAGCCTTCGAAAGTGCGAACTTTGAACAGGTATAGCTCATGCTGTGTTATACATACAGCCATGAAACCTGTATACACTTATGCGTCTCCTCATGCCAAACAACTTTTACCCTCTAACTTTTGACCTCTGACCTTTAGGTCTCCCACAATTCGGAATTATATGAAAAACAGTAAAAATCTATCTCCTCCTGGGATTTTCGCGTCAAGTGCACAAAACTTTTTTCACATGAACTTTGGACCAATACGGTCAGATTGATCAACCAGATTTTTTTTAAAGTGAAATATAATTTTTTAATAATTCAATTAATATTGCGGTTTTATGCTAATTATTCTTCGGCCTCTAAATCATACATGCAAAGTTACACGTTCATGGCATTTGGCAAAGATGTGGAGGGTTAGTCAAAGTATCACTGAAACCAATTTTATTCCAATTGGCCAAAGGGGGGCGCTATACGAAGCTTTTGAAAATTCAAACTTCAAACGGGCATAAGTCATGACTCGTTTCGTTTGAAGACATGCAACTTGTTACACGCGTGCTTTGACTCAAGCGGAAGACATCTGTGTCGTTGTTAAGTAAGCTCCGCCCTTTGATTTTCCGCCATTTTGAGCAGTTTGTAAAACGCGTAAACCCGCTTTTATTCTGGAATTTTCGCTCCACGTGCACAAAACTTTTTTTACGTGAACTTTGGACCGATATCTAAAGATCTGTCAGATCGGATTTCTTTAAAATTGAAACATGCTTTTTAAAATAAATTCAATGAATATTGCAGTTTTATGCAAATTATTCTTCTGCCTCTAAATCATACATGCAAAGTAACATGTTCATGGCATTTAACAAAGATGTAGAGTGTTAGTCCAAATATCACTAAAACCAATCTTACCCCAATTGGCCAAAGGGGGGCGCTATATCATTTTGAGCAGTTTGTGAAACGCTTAAACCCGTTAGGATTTTTTTTTTGCAATTTGCATGAAACATTCTACACACAATCTAAGGACCTTTATCTAATATGCCTATGAAGTGCACACACACAAAAAAATAAAATAATAATGAATATAGCTGCAAGCAGCGATAAAGTGGCCAAAGCCAAAAACACCTCAAATCATGAACACAGCCTGCATTGTGCGTGAAATCTTGCAAGCACATTCCCAATAGGTCAAGGAACAGATACCACCCTTCTTACATTGGCCTGTTATAGCGCCACCAGCGGGTCAACTTTTGCACAACACATTTTTGGAACAAAATGGACCAATCTTTGACGTCAGTAACGTCAAAGAGAGCACTGCCTGCGATCTTGACATTTTGTACTTTTATAGCCATTGTTTTCTGGCTTGAAGCGAGCCCACAATTGTTTCGAAGGAACAATATTTTTCTAGTTTGAGATTAATATCTTAAATATCCAAATAATATGTGAGTAGTGTTTTTGTTGTAGATGTCATAAAACATCAAATATAAAGTCAATGAGAAGAGAATGTGTAGTTAAGAACTCGATAGCCGAGTGGTTAGGGCGCATAGTACCACATGGACTCAAATGCCTGACGTGCCCGACCATTTGCTGCATGCCACTACCCTACTCTCCATGTTTCCTGTTTCTGTCAAATAAAGGCATATCTTCTTCTGCATGGACATTTACCTGCTTTAAACGACAGCTCGTCTGTCTCCTGGCCGATGTAGTCATAGAGGGCTCTCACTCTCACTCCTCCTATCATCACACTGATGGAGGTGACAAAACACAAAAACACTTGAGAGACAGGCAGCCATGTACAAAATACAATCCGGTAGTGTTTATGGTATAAAAAAATGACCCACTCTTTCTGGTTATATGGCACACTGTGTACAGTCAATCATACATTTACAGATCCATGAACCCAGATCCATGCCCAATAGAAAGAGCGCAATTCATAAGGGAAGGGAATGGAAGGGAAGGGAAGGGAAGGGAAGGGAAGGGAAGGGAAGGGAGTATTTTCTGTTTCTGTTTCACCCAGTAGATGGCTGCTCAGATGGCTATGGCTGGTCTCACACAGTCACATGCAACATGGTCTGAACCATATACACCCATTCACTTCCCCCCTTCCCTTCAGCATGGCGCACGCTTCAAAACCATGTGACTACCAATGGAAGTTAATAGAAAGTGGGCAGGCCCCCTGGACCCTGCCTCCCCCCACCCGTCCAGCGCGTTGCCGCATGCGAATGTGTGAGTGCAGCCTAAAATGACTGCACAGATGGAGTGGTTACTGTTTACGTACTTACTGGGACACTTCAGCTTCAACTTCATGTAGACTGTGTGAGCCGAGGATTGAACCCCAACCTTTCGATTCAGCTTCTATACCCACTGAGCTGCGACTGCCCCCATAAACTATTAACAGGCACATAAAGATATACTGTACTGTATGCTGTGAGCCTGTGTCCACTCACCTTCTCTCTATCGTTCCTTTCTTCTCTGATCCTTTTTTTCCTTTTTTGCTTTTCTTCTCAGGTGTCCACTCCTGTCCACAAGCAAATGAAACATGAAGTGTGTATGAAATTCTGAGGTCAGACAAAAGGCTGGCTACAAACACAATAGTTAAATAAACACACAGCACTATATGCACTTTAACTTGTGAAAACAAGCACAAAAATAAGAAAAGGCATACGCATGAAAATCTATAATATATCTAACATAGTGAGCTGCATTATGCTGGCACTGTGTTTCGTCGTTGTCGGGTGGAAATCTCGTATCTCCAAGTTTCAAATTTGTATGTTCTTTCGCAAAGTTAAGCCCTGCTTCATCACACAAGGCCGTCGCACAAAAGTAGTGAAAACAGCAGATCTACAAGCACACAACGCCTCGCAGCGCGAGGCGTTGTGTGCTTGCGTTGCGTTGCGTTGTGTGCTTGCGTTGCGTTGTGTGCTTGCAGTGCGAGGCGCTGTGTGCGTGTGTGCGTGCGTGCGTGCGTGCGTGCGTGCGTGCGTGCGTGCGTGCGTGCGTGGAGTAGACAGACAGAGACAGACAAACAGAGTGAGAGACACAGTGAGAGAGACCTGGAACTGAGGCCAGTCGGTGGGCATGCCGGGTCCATGTGTGTTCTTCCACCAGCGCAGGTCTTCCTGCTCGTTGATGGCCATGAGCGTGTTGTGAAGCTCATTGTACACGGCTTTCACACTATAATACAGGAATATGGGCGTCACAAGGGGGGGGGGGGAAAGTGGGACAGAGTTACTTAATTATTTTATACTTTAGCTATTGAAAAATAGCAGATATACAAGCTCACAGCACGGCACAAATGTGTCGTGAAAATGTGTGCAAATCTTTGAATATATGTATTTTTTAAGCGAACATTTGTAACTCAAATTTTGCTTCTGGGGGGTCCCTGGAACTAAATATTTTGAGATGGGGGTGCGTGGCCAAATACATATCATTTTGGGGGTCCTTCACATGAAAAGGTTTGAGCACCACTGACATAGAAACATCAGGTTTTCAAAAAAAGATTTTTCAAAAATAGCAGGCTCGCAGCACGCTAATACAAGCTCGTAGCACGGCACTCGGTGCCGCGCTGTGAGCTTGTTGCGACAGTCAGGTCGCAGTTACTATCAAAACCTCGACCAGCTGTCCGTCAGTCTGTCAGTCTGTCACACGTCAGACGTCACACTTTTGCCCTGCTCATATCTCCGCAACTGTTGCCCCGATCCATGCCAAATTTTGCACACACACTCCTTGCCAACCTCCACCCATCAATTCTCACATGACCCTCTTCTAGCGCCACCATGAGGAAGATTCTTGCAAAACAAATTTTTGGACACTGCTCCTACAAATTTTGACCTAAAATCACGCAAATCGGTACACACTTGGTCTACACTCATGTCTTCAACATGGATCTGTCCCATATAGCGCCACCATCAGGCTGATTTTTTCAAACACATTTTTGGACACTGCTCCTACAGATTTTGCCCTAAAATCATGCAAATCGGTACACAATATGTCTACACTCATGTCATCAACATGGATCACTCCCATATAGCGCCACCATCAGGCCGATTTTTTCAAACACTTTTTTGGACACTGCTCATACACATTTTGCTCTCAAATCACGCTGTGACCTGACGTTCGCTTATCTTCCGATTAGGGAGTCTTACTGGTAGATCTGCAATTTTTCAATAGTTAAAGCACAAAATAACGCATACTAATGGCTTCCCAGTCTACACCGTAAATGGGTTCAACCCCCTCCCCCTATGAAGAACATTCATGGGGGGCCCGTAGTGAATCCTTTTACCCAAGGCCCAGAATTTGGTGCGACAGCCCTGAACATGGGCATTACACCAGTCACATCAACACAACGCAGGCATGTGCGATCACAAACACTACTACCGTGCATTCAGAATGACTGACAAGGTATAATTGTACAAACTGAGCAGGGAAGAGTGTCTATAGAAGAATTCCCACAGATTAATTTTATTTCAATGTTTCCGTTCCTGTCAGTATAAGCTTTTCAATTGATATTTTCCTTTTTAAAGCAAAATATCAGGCAATTTAAGTCATACAAAAGTAGTAAACAGATCAATACAGGATACAATGTTGTATCATACCGTATTTGCCCCACTGCTCCCCTTAGCCTCTGCAGATTTTGTTGAAGTAATTAAGCTGCAGTCTAAACCAAATTGTATAGATCACAACTGGCTGAGAAAATCACAAAGGGAACCGTTGATGCCGGGTCCTCACCCTGATATATAAATAATCTTTGGAATGGCTTAATTGGGGCTCAGATTATTGATTTCTATACCATAGTTAGGTCAAATTAGACTGTCAAAGACAAGCTGAAGGAAACAGGCCTGCAAAAACTCCTCTTGTAGTTGATGTCACATCCTTCTGAGAGCATGCTGATCACCACAAGTCAGCAGAGAGAGTGTTGTACCTAATTAATTCTATGAGAAATCTTGTAATCTTGAAATCTTTGTGTTGTCGCTGACCTTTCCAGCAAGATAAAAATGGTGATCCAATCCACAACCCATGATCAACAAATACCAAAATACCACAACTTTTAGAGCATGACCAATTTGTCACTGATGGCTTTTTCCCCCCATTATGCAGAAAAGGGTGCTTAAGGTGATTACAACATTTTTCAATTTGTGTTTTATTAAATACATATACATAGTTATATACAAGTACAACATTCCCACTGTTTCATTGCACTGACATCATTTTGCACAATACAGTTTATTGTTAAAGAGTAACATGTCTTGCTTCCAGGAGGCAGGACTAGGAAAGGCTAAAACGATTATGAAGGACAAACACCACCCCACAGACTCTGTGACAATCTCTCTCTCTTTGTCTTTCCCTCTCACTTTCTCTCCCCCTCTCCTTAAACAGACAAATGCTGACAGACAGCCAAAACAAAAACACACAGCAGACAATCACAAGTGTGTACCTCTCGTTGTTGGTGACGTCCAGGTGTCTGTGAATGGAGAGGAAGGCCTGTTTGAGGAAGCTGATCCTCTTCCTCTCCTCCTCCTGTGATTGGTCAAATATAGACTCCATCTCTTCCATGTAGCGAGGGGCATACCTGGTCACCTCCTCAAGAACCTTCTCATAGCGCAGACGCACCTGTGGAAGCATGAAGTGAGTGATTGGAACAATGAACACTAACAGCCACCTACCGGTACATGCAGACGCCTGTACATGTTACAGTGTGTACTGTATGTACTAAGGCTGGGCGATATTAGGAAAACCTTTGATATTCAATAACGCTGTTGAATACCTCGACATCAATATTATTCACGATATTAGTAAAAACAATTGCATTATATGGTTTTTAATGTTGTTCTGCTTTAGGTCCACAGCCTGCCTAACCCAGATAATGAATAACATATCCATGCATGCACACTGTACATTACACATAGAAGGGTTAGGTAGGTTAGGTTTTATTGAAATAACCACACCTGGTTACAGATGGACTGCTTTTTTGCATGTGCTACATGTGTGCGTAGTGTGTCTGTTAATTCATTTGACACACCAATACCTTGCATGTTGATACTTCGATATTGTTATATTGCCCTGCCTTAGTATGTACACTTACATTTATATTCTAAACATAATGATACGACATTAAACTTGATAATATCAGCATAGGCTTTGTGAAGGCCCTTGTCCACCTTGGGCCGGGGAAGTCTTTCAAACTTTTGTCTGCCCTAAATGGTGTTGGTGCCACATACGCACGCATGAACACACACTAACACACACACACACGCATGCGCATGCGCATGCGCACGCGCGCACACACACACACGCGCGCGCGCGCGCACACACACACACCGACCCTGGATGACCGCTGCTTACTTTCTCTGCCTCCTGTTGAGCCACCTCCCTCTCCTCCTGGATCTTCCTTTGTTTCTCGATGGCGATGTCAGGGTTTCCCTTAGCATGGGTCTCACGTTCCATGGCAGAGTGCTCCTTGCGACTGACTTTGTGGTATGCCCTCCTGGCTTTGTCCAGCTGGACGGGCACGACATAAATAAAACAGTCACTCTAGCTGTCAACCAGTACTTAGGATGGACACAAAGGAGAAACTGTAATTTACTTCCACTGGATAATTTAGACTCGTTTGGATCTTTATTCTGCAAATGCATCTCAGAGAATGTGGTCTGGGCCAACAGTATAGCATAACAGTGTCTAGACTGTGAAGTGATAAAACAATGTAACCTTAGTTTGATATACGAGAGCAGGGGCGTCACAAGGGGGGAGCAAGTGGGACTGAGTTACTAGGGCCCAAGGCGGAGGGGACTTAATTACTTTAGCTACAGAAAAATAGTAGATCTACAAGCTCGCAGCGCGGCACCTGCAAGCTTGTAGATCTGCTATTTTTCAATAGTTAAAGTTCCCGGTCCAAATGGGTTAAACCCCTCCCCCTATGAAGAACATTCATGGGGGGGCCCCCGCAGTGAATCCTTGTACCCAGGGCACAGAATTTTGGTGCGACACCCCTGTATGAGAGAAAGGAAGCATGCAGACCTTTTTAAGTCGCTTGGCCCAAGGTTTCTGAGCACGTGCGAAGCCCGTGTCAAAGTCCTGGGACTCCTTGAAGCCTCCGAATAACTTTTTCTGGAAGGAGTCCTTCTGCCAGGTCCTGACGCGGTCCCCATCCTCTGCGACCAGCGCGCGACACACGGTCGAGTGTAAAGAGGCTAATCGGTCAGCGGAGGACAGGAAACACTGCCATGCCTTAAGAAGGGACCCATACAGAGGACCTGCAATAAGGCTTAGAGTCAAATAACAGCTTGGTTTTCCCTGTGCTGCTTTGTTCACAATATGCCTACAGCCTGGGTTAATATTCTATCGATAGTAAGTCACTCTGTATGCATAACGTGAACACAGCAGCAGAAATCAGCGGTAAAGCCGTAAATATTGTCCCTGACTCCCTGCATTGACAAACTGGCTGCTTCTGGGCATGCAGAGTTGCGGACTAGTGTGTGGTGGTCTACAGTATACGTAGGTATCCTTTGGGTAAATGGAAATGTGTTTTATTGTATCTGGCTGTACTTAAATTTACCTTCTTTTGCCCTCACTGATTTTAATTTCTTATTTTATAAAAGGGCCTTTATAAAATGTATCTGTGTATCTGTATCAGTCCAAATCAAATAAACCTTAATAGTAATACAAATGGAAATATCAATCTTTATAAATATTTATGATCGGTCTACTTTTGAAGGGAAAGACATACCTTACAAACTCTGTTCTAGACAGCTTGGCCATCAGCCACTGTGTATAAATGTAGTATCCCAGTGATTTGATAAACAGGTGACAGGGGAATGTGGTGTGTGGACGGATGTGATGATTGGCTTGGTTGCCTGAGTGGGCCGTTTTCTTTAGCTGTGGAGTACTCACTGGAGTCCACTAGGGGCTTCCACTTGTTGCTCCACTCACTGAGCTGCTGAGCATACTGCCTCTCAACGCGCGCACGCTCCTGGAAACATGCCACCACGTCATTGCACGCCTGGAAGGCATCTTCTGTACGCTTCACTGTCCGCTGATAGTTCCCAGGCTGTGAGAGGACAGGGGAGGGGATAAATATTGGTGTGGAACAGTGTTGATTTTGGCTGCAACTTTTGATTTAGTTTTAGTCATATACTTTGGAATAAAATTTCATAAAAAAAATCTACAGTTGATTTTGTCAACTATTTGGCAGGCCTTGATAGCGCTGCAGGCTGAAAATAACCTCTACTTGTAGATCTGCTATTTTCAGAGTGCAACCAAACATTACAATTTACAATTTAGGCATTTAGCAGATGCTTTTAATCCAAAGCGACTTACAATAACCAGGTAATACATCTATATAATAAGCAAGATAATATGTCAGTACATCAACAATACAACAAATGCATAGGAATATCAATCTAGAAAAACAATAACATAGGTAGACCACGCACCTAATCAGTAAAAACGTTTCTAAAACCAAAAGAAATGCTATCTAGCTTCATGGTCATCGAGGGAAGGGGAGTGTTACCGTAGTGCTATGGGTTTAGGTGGAGACTGAAGAGGTGAGTCTTCAGTCCACGGTGGAAGCTAGTTGGGGGGCCAGGAGGGCAAATTGTCGAGTGGATTTTTGTCCTGGGGTTTGTGTGATAAAATGTCTTTCAGTTCTACTAGATCTCTTCTCCACTTGTCCCTCCTAACATTTTAGACTAGCTTTTATTTGTTGACAAAATTGTCAATATATTTAGTTTTAGCCACATAGTTTTGATTTCGTTTTTATTCCGTTTTCGTTCGTGAAAAAAGGTAGTCGACGAATATTTTTCGTCAGTCTTATTCGACAAAATCAAAACAGTGTGGAATGGATGTTGGACCCATCATGGGATTCAGAGACAAGTCTATTGGCCCTGAACCATGACATCACAAGCTCTGTGAGTTGTGCAACAACCTTAATGAGACACAGGTTCTCTCTTCTACGCACCTTAAGCCACTGTGACGTGATTCTATCCTCAGAGGTCAACTCTCAAACTGTCAGAAGTGCTGTTAAAAAGCATTGGGTTTCTCTGTGTAAAACGCATTTGTTGCTGCTGCTGACTGCATTGGGGTGTGTGGACAGCAGGCGAGCTGTAAAATGACAGATGGAGAGCAAGAGGGCAGCGGACGGCAAAGGCCTTTGAGTGTAATAACAAATCCAAAGCAAGTGTTTTGTTTGTGGATGTGGAGTTTGGAAATCTTTCCTCAATTTTCCTGGCACCCAATGCGTTCGCCTACACACCACACTCTCTCCCCTTCGCTCTGTTCCTCGTTCTCTTTTTCTCTCTAGCCGCTTCTGTGGTCTCACACACACACACACACACACGCACGCACGCACGCACGCACGCACACACACACACACACACACACACACACACACACACACACACACACACACACACACACAAACACTGACACGTTTACAAGCAGTAAATGTCTGTGTGTGCGCCTCGGTCTCTCCCAGTCAGATTTTGAAATAACCAAGCAATTTTATTTGACTCCAGTAAAAAAGAAAATGTGTGGTGGATTAGAGTGCTCTTTTAGTTATACCTTCACATCTTTTGCATATGTTGCTCTTTTTTAATCAATATTATCCAGCACGTGACATAATTTCTCATGTTATTTTGTGTTTTTATTTGTTTTGGGGCTTTTATGCCTTTATTAATAGGACAGTAGACTGACAGGAAATGGGGAGAGAGATGGGGAGTGACACACAGCAAAGGTCGTCGGGAACGGGACTCGAACCCTCGACACGCTGTCAGGCATCAGAGCCTATGTGGTATGCACCTGGACTGCTAGGCCAGTGGGCGCACCAATTATTTTGTGTTCTTAAAGCTAACTATGAAATGTTTTCTTTAAAAAGCATACAACCAAATAATATAAATGACTCACTTTAGGCTGTGAGTTTAAAAGTCTAAAATGTTCAAAGGAAGCCATATTAGTCTTGAATCTAATAGAAAGCACAATTGGATAACAAACCCCCTTAAAATAATTATAAAAGTTAAAACTGCGCCATGAGTACATTGATGATATAACAGTTATATTCTTCCCATACATTTATTTTGATATAAGTCGGACGTACATTACGTCTTATTTTCTTCGAGAAAAGATTTGAATGGACGTTTTTCACCTGCTTTCTATCCCCTCTATTCTTTTCTACTTGACTTGGTCCCCCCCCTCTTTCTTCTTTCCCTTCTCTTTCTTTCTCTGTTGTGGTTTTGTACTGACTCTCCTCACTCGTCTGAAAATTAAATGAAAACAGCTGAGGAATCTTGCTTGAGGCCAACAGTACCACTGCAGAACAGCAGCAAGCCAATCACATAGGCAGACATAAACCCGCTACAAGAGAAGCTGTCCCAACTAGCCAATCATAGCATTAAACAAAATGGCCACGGTGCTTGCTAGATAATCAAATTTCATGTGCATAACAGGGAGAGTGTTTTCTGCTGGTGTTTCAATCCGAGTGTATCAAAGGGTGCGTTCGGAAAATGCGCACCGGGTGTGTGCTCAGTGTAGTGAGTGCCTAAACCCAACCCTAATCCTAACCCTAACCTCAGTAAACCTATGCCTAAACTCAGCCATGACCGGCTCCGGACTTTAACAAGTCTGCTCTCAAAATGATGCACAGAAAGTATCCCTGTTGATGAAACAGGTAGATCCTAGTGTAAATGAATAGCACTGTAGGCCTATGTGCCATAACGGGATGACTCACGAGATGACTGTGCAAACACAGCACAGTAGGGCACACGTTTGCACCATAATGACAGACAGCCCAGGAGGGGGGGTGAATATATCCAACACAACAGGAGTCTGCCAAATTACAGGGGGTGGGTTACAGGGGATGAAAACTGGGGCAGCCGCTATCGGGCCAATCACAAGCAGAGCTGGTATTAAAGTGGTAGTTCACACAAATTGGGGTGGCAAAATACATAGAACGAAGGCAGTGTTTACATGGAGGAAACACTAGCTTGTGGGCTGTGAACAAAGAGCGAAGCATGAATCACTCACCAGAGCTAGGCATGAATCACTCACCAGATAAAGAACAAAGCCAAATGATCATGTACCTCATCTCATTCATCTCCTGACCTGATACTCCAGTTTGCACAATTTCATTTAGTTTGAGGGTTTGTTTGTTTGTTATTTTAAGATATTTGTGTGAGCTTTATTATTAGATAGCACAGTGTAGACCAACTTTACTATAAATACTGATGAAACATTGTCAAATTGTCAAATAATAATTGTGTGGAAAATATGTGCTTGTCAGGGTGAGGGTGGGCGGTCCCCAGTTCAAATATGAAAAGGTTGACAACCGCTAGCGTAGACCAGTGGTTCCCAAACAGTGTACAAAAAGGATTATTATTTTGTTGCTATCGAGCAGAAACCGCTTATCTCCATATTGATATGGCCAAATGCTGTTATGGGATTTATTAACCACGTGAACGAATTCTGGGCATATCATAATAGGCGAAGATTCTGCAAAAATGTCAAGTCACAACCCGTTGCAAGAGACCCAGTGTGAGCTTATAACTTATAGAAAATCTATTTTCAGCTCAAATGTATAGGGTAGAGGTAAAAAGTAGGGGTCAAAGAACATACCACCAATGATTTAAGGGGTCATTAAATAAAATAATGTAGATAATGATGATGAAGAATCAGCATTTCTTAAAGCCACAGTGAGGGATGCTGTTATATGGTACAGTAATGAGAAATGAGAGAGAAAAAAAGGTTAATGTGTGTACCTCCTATATGTCCCATGATTTGTTTTAATTTGATACAGTGGATACAGGTGCATATGAATGTATATTTCTCTTGGCAAGACTTTCCATATTTCTTGGACTAACCTTGATTTTGTTGTCAAGACTTAAACAAATATTGCGGTTTATGCTAAATCCATTGTGTTGAGTTTCAAATCAACCACAATCTTTATGAAAGAGCTTTGTAAGAGAAGTTTTTACTGTCTATGTCAATCATGTATTTGGTCTAGAGCAGTGGTACTCAGTGGTTCCCAACCTGTGGTACATGTACCACTGGTGGTACACAGAGGGGTCTCCCAAAAAAGAAGAAAAAAGTGGAGTGAAATATTTATATTATTGGTAGTTCTGACCAAGCACTTGGTAGAAAAAGGCTCTCAATGTCTGTCTCAATGTGGCACTGTGTGACAACTGCAGGAGTTAAAGGAGTAGTTCACAAAAAAAACATATTTCTATTGGTTACACAACAAATGAAGCCTTGAATTTATGGTGATGTTGAATCGGTCCTATTGACCCGATCATCAAATTATTGACATGTGCATAGCACAATAGGATGGGATAGGTCTACGCACCTGTATTTCAACATCAGTTATTATGGTGGTACTTGGAGAGACATATTTTCTGAGGTGGTACTTGGTGTAAAAAGGTTGAGAACCACTGGTCTAGAGCAAGTGTTTCTCTACCTGGTTTGGGCCAGTCCCCCGTATCCAATATCCACATCCAATACTCAATTAAACCCCCACACCCAATTAAAATGTAAGCTTTATTGTGTATTGTGTTGCATATATAATTTAGAAAACATCTAATTGATTACCAAATATCAGACACTTTACATTAAACTAGACTGTTAGTTCCCAGGGAGTGAAACATCACATCAGGTCCCTCTCACAGCACTCAATGGCAGGGCTGTCATGGCCCTACGACAGGCCTGTCATGTTACCATGGTACCATGTTACCAGCCCTGTCATAGGGATATCAGGCCCTGTCACAGGGCTGTAACGGGGCCTGACATCCCTGTGACAGGGTTGTGACAGCCCTGTCGCAGCCCTCTCATTTGATACTGACTGGCATTATACTGATATGATTCCAACCATGATTGGTTTTGTCATTTCAAACAACCTTGGACTATCAAGTCAACCTTTAATTTTTTGAATTATTTTATGAATGCAAGAACAATGGCTTCTATTTCAGCATGCTTTACTTTCCAGGAAGAGAAAGTCTGTGGTTTCTGTTAGCTTGTAATCCTCATCAATGATCTCATTGGTAGGTGGGTTTCTGAACTGCCCAATTATATGACGATAATGTTGAAGATGGGTGAAGTGCTTCTTTAACAACAACACTGTTTTCTTCACAAGGTCATCAAGACGTTATGATGCCAAGTGACAAATACGTACAATACTGTATATACATAGATATGGCAGTCCTTACTTACACAGTACACTGACTCTGAATTAAATTAACACAGAGGATTATGCTGTGTACACTTTCAGACACAGAATGGCAGACAGAGTATGACAGACATACTGACAATATCTCCTGCATTTTACCCACGCACGCACACGCAAACGCGCGCACACACACACACACACACACACACACACACACACACACACACACACACACACACACACACACACACACACACACTCTCTCTCTCTCTCTCTCTCTCTCTCTCTCTCTCTCTCTCTCTCTTTCTCTTACCATCCAGAAGCTCCGGTGGTTGGCATCTTCACAGCCATTCTCAGATGGGAGAGTCGACATCCTCGTCCCTAAGTGTGTGACAAAACATTTGATTAAGCAACCAGTCTGTTGCCTAAAACTCTGAATATGTTTGTTTAGCCAAATTGGAGTGGAGTTTAAATTAGTGTAGTCGGCTTTGTATTTGTTGGGAATGGGGGGTACCTGCATGGATGTTAGATAAGGAAATACTGTAGGTATGTATGACAGGTTAGTGTTAGTGGAGATGATAGATTTTTCACTGTTTTACTGATTCTGTTCATCTACCCAGCAGGGACTACAGATGGGAATTCACTATAGTGGCTAAATATTGTACAAAGCATATTTTCTCTTTTTCTTCTTCTTCTGCTAATCAGTGAAATGAAATGAAGCAAGTCTATAACCTTGGTCTCAAATGCAGGGGTATAGGTAAGTATTAATAAAGTGTCTTCTCATTTTAAGGAATGAATGGTCACTCATAATAATACTAGTAGTAGGAATTAAAGTGCAGAATATGGCAATTGTACAGTGTGTTGCTTATGTCTGCAATATTTGTAGGTTTTGGGGTTCAACATGGTAAATGCAGTATACATTAAATGCTGTCTCAGTGCCTAGTCAAGTGAGGGCACAGGGCAGACTCTCAGAGGCCTGCTATTATAAACTGCCAGTGTGCATTAGCAAGGATGGAATGCCCTCTCCCAGAATTCCCAGCATTGAAACTTGAGCCATCTCAAAATAAACAGGGGATCGTCATCGCACTCAGCCTCTGTTACCTTGCTGGTTGCTTGATCTCTCTACACCCCCCCACTCACAAAACAACAAAACAATCCTACAAAAAAAACATAGGCATGTAAAAATGCACATGCTCCCAAACAAACATGTGCATGGCCATGTGCCAAGAGATTGGGGGAGAAAGGGCCTTATACAGGCATGTTCCCAGCAAGCTCACTTTCTAAAGGCATGTAGCAGAAAATGTAATAAACCGCCCTCCAGATTTTTATCACAAGACTATTGGTGGTGAGCAGGGGAGCAGTGAGCAGACACTCTCTCTTTGCCTGTTTTCCCTGTCTGCCCCTCTGTCCTCGTGGCTCTGACAGAAACACAATTAGATTCAATGATTTTCCTCTATCTCCCTCTGTTCATGGGACGTCACATGCTTGTGTGTCTATTCATCTGTGGTTTTGTCTGCCTCCATCTCTCTGTCGTATCTTACAGAAAGAAATGTTGTGTGGTTACACAACCCAAGTGAGTTTGTATGTGTGTGGGTATGTATTTATGGTATGTGTCTATGTACATACTGTATACTGTATACCAGGGGTCTTCAACAGGGGGTCCGGGACCCCTAGGGGTCCTCAGAGTTACTACAGGGGGTCCTCCAAATCTTTGTGTGATAGAAACCTTTTTTTCCTCCTTTTTTATATGAACCACTTGTACCCTACTGTCCAAGTGTCCATATTGGGAGAACTTTAGCCAAAAATAGCAGATCTACCAGCTCCGTTGTGAGCTTGTAGATCGGCTATTTTCGGCAAAGAGCTTTGGTGTAGAGGGGAAAAAGAGCAGACTAAGTACAGAGTGAAAGGTCAAGTTTTATAAGTATTGACATTTCAAGTGGTTAAATATCTGAAAACACAAATTGACATTAATCCAAAAAACACTGATGATTGTGCTGTCAAACAATGAAACTATGGAATCTAGAGGTGTGGGGGGTCCCTGCTTCATCTCTTGAATCTCAACTAAGGGGTCCTTGGCCTGAAAAACGTTGAAGACCCCTGCTGTATACAATATGCTCCCTATCTGTGCAGATTTGCAGGAAGTCCGAAAAATAATGAATTGCTTCCCTTTTAACCCTTGACCTCCACTTCCTGCCCCTCACTGGCTGACTATCCCCAGGGTAGAGAAACATATGGGGGAAAGAGAACACTGCTGTCCTTCTATCATATCAGATAATGTGAGAAATGTCTGTTAGCTGATGCATCTCCATCACAGGGCTTATTGACTTTCAGTCAGAGCTATCTGTTACAAGCAGATGATGACCTGTATACTGTAAATGTTGTAACCACAGATATTATACAACTTACCATCTACCAGTTTATATTTGATCTCACCAGACCTGTCAAGAGTGCTTTAATAATATCCACCAGGATCACATACACACAAATGCTGTTTCTGCTCAGGGTAACTCAAAAGTCACTGTGGCTGCTTTAAGCTTGTTGTGGTGTGTGTGTGTGTGTGTGTGTGTGTGTGTGTGTGTGTGTGTGTGTGTGTGTGTGTGTGTGTGTGTGTGTGTGTGTGTGTGTGTGTGTGTGTGTGTGTGTGTGCACGTTTAATTGTCTCCGCCAGCCGAAGGCTGAGGGAGAGTATGTTTTCCCCTCCGTCCATGTGTCCGTCCGTGCGTCCGTCCGTCCGTGCGTCCGTGCGTCCTCGCAGTTTGTGAGCGCCAAATCTCAGTCGCCGTTGGCCGGGTCGCTGCCAAAGTGAGCACACACATTCCCTGGATGCCAATCTAGAACCTCTGCCCTAAATTTTTCAAATGGGCCTTTTCTAGCGCCAACTAGTGGCCGATGTTTGCTAAACACATTTCTGTGCACTACTCTTACAGATTTTGTCCAAAAATCCTACAAATCGGTAGGCAATATCTCGACAGTCATGTGATCGACACGGATCTGTCCGATTTTGCATATTCCATCCTGATTGGCTAAGATTGGCTTCCAAAGTTTGTGGGATTGAGCCGTTTTGAACAAAATGCCTCAAATCACAAACGCAAAGTGCAATTATCATGAAATCGCGCACACACGTTCCCACTAGGCCGAGGAAGAAATGCCACTTAATTTTTTTTAATCAGCCTCATGGTGGCGCTATAACAGCCCGATTTGTGGTTTTACCTATAACTCCACCGATCAGTTTCAAACTTTGTAAGCGCACTCCCTAGAGGCTAAGGATAAACCTTTGACCTGTATTTTTCACATCAGCCTTTTATAGCGCCACCTTTGGGCCGACTTATGTAAAACACATTTTTGGATATTACTCCTTGAGATTTTATCCAAAAATCATGCAAATCGGTACACAGTATCTCTATAGTCATGTGATCAAGTCCGATCCGTCTGATATTTCACATTCCATCCTGATTGGCTAATATTAGCTTCCAAAGTTTGCAGGATTGCTCCGTTTTTGAACGAAATGCCTCAAATCATCAACGCAGCTTGCGATTACCGTGACATTTGCCACACATATTCCCACTAGGTCAAGGCACAAATGCTACCTTTTTAACATTGTCCTGTTATAGCGCCACCAGCAGGTAGACTTTAGCAAAACACATTTTTGGAACACAATGCTTGAAATCATGCATGCAGCGTCCGATTGCCATGAAAGATCTAAGGTGAAGAACATATGCCACCCTTTTTACATTGGCCTATTATACAGTAGCACCACCAGGACGCACGGCCTGGTGGAGACCTGTGCTCGGAAGAGCACTGCTTCTAGTTTATTTTGGTTTTAGCATTTTGACAAAAAACAAAACTGAAACAGATATTGTACATCGTACATCCATTCTGGAGAAGGGAAACTCCATCCCCCTTTAAGCTATATCCAGATCTGTTGTAGGTACAGTAGGTATCTATGGAGCTGATTCCCAAGTAATCCTAAATAAGATGTCTCCGAACATTAACTTGAGACTAAGTTCATTTGATCTGAAAGAGCCTGTCTGTGAACTTCCAACAGATAGATCCCTTCCCCCCGACCCCCTCCACCCCCCACTCTGACAGCTTGCACTGCTGTGGCGGTGCACACGTATGCTCTCGTCTCCCCTCTCCTCCCCTCAAGTTTCGTCTGTCACACATAAGCCAATGCACACCCACATAGGAAACACTCCATATAGTAACACATGAAATCATGGAGCCAGAATAGATTTTGATCCTTCCATCCATCAAATCTTTACAAAGTATAACAGTATCTCAGGCATTCAAAGGTAAAGATTACAGTGAGTTCCGTTACCTCTCAGTCCTCTGTGTTGGGGTCCTCGTAGCCCACTTGTGTTTTGGCACCAGAATAAATATTTTAGCTTGATATCTTTTCCTTCCTAGCAGCTCTTCATACTCTTCCAACTCTTCGCTCCCCTCTATTTTCCACCGGTCATGTACAGTACCACTCCTACTCTTCCTCCCTTTCTTTGGCCCTGCTGCTTGTTTCAGATGAGTTGGTTTTCTTTTCTTTTTCTCCTTCTCCTCCTCTTCGTCCTCCCGAACTTCTTCTTCTTCTTCTTCTTCTGTCAGTGTTTTTGTCCCAGTCACTCTCCAAAACAGCTGCAGGGAACAAACTCTCCCATTCTCTGCTCTTGATGGTCAATAACTGTCTACCTCACCCTCTCTCTCCCTCCCTCCCTCCCTCTCTCTCTCTCTCTCTCTCTCTCTCTCTCTCTTTCACCCCCCCCTCTCTCTCTCTTGCTCCCACCCACTTCTGTCTGTTTCCCCTCTGTCTCACTCTCTTTCCCTCTGTTTTACCCTTGCTCTACTCATTTCAGTGTAGAGTGAATGAACAGTGCCTTGTTGTGGTGTGTGTGTGTGTGTGTGTGTGTGTGTGTGTGTGTGTGTGTGTGTGTGTGTGTGTGTGTGTGTGCGTGCGCGTGCGTGTGCGTGCGCGCATGCGTGTTTAATTTATTTACTGTAGGTTTTAGCATTTCGACAAGAAACAAAACTGAAACAGATATTGTACGTTGTACATCCATTCTGGAGAAGGGAAACTCCATCCCCCTGTGCTTGTGAGCGTGCCCCCCTCCCATTCCCCCAGGGAGGTTTGGTCTGTCTGCCACAGCTGGATGAGACATCCGGTGTGTGTGTGTGTGTGTGTGTGTGTGTGTGTGTGTGTGTGTGTGTATGTGTGTGTGTGTGTGTGTGTGTGTGTGTGTGTGTGTGTGTGTGTGTGTGTGTGTGTGTGTGTGTGTGTGTGTGCGTGTGTGCGTGTGCGAGTGCGTGTGCATGTGTGTGTGTGTTTATCTATAGCATGTGTGCGGCGGACACATGCTTGTGCATGTTTAGGAGATTCTTTGAAGTTGGAGGAGGGAACTATGGAGTACAGTGTGCATTAACATATACCTCTGTTGGTGACATAACACCTTATGCTATGCTATACTTGTGAGCTTTGTCTTGTCAGGACATGCCTTGTAACTAACTACACAGCAGCTGCTGTGTAGTTAGTCTCCACCTAACCCTGTGGCTTCTCCTGGTTAATTGTGTTTTTTCCCCCACAGATTGTTATGTGAAACTATGACGATATCAGATTATGTGTTTCTGTTGCAAGATTTTGTCAAAGTAGCCTAGTATGGTGACATAGTATATAGGATATGCAGTTAAGCACTGCAGTTGAACTACACCCTTCCCCTATAGTATGCCTATGGCCTAAGGTAAAAATATGAATGTAAAAATAATAATTGTATTTAAAATTATAATTAATGTAAATGTACTTACTTATTCATCAAGTATGCAGAATCCTGTCTATGAGATATTGTTTTGCTGATGAAGTTAGCATTTCTTTGTAGAGAATTAAACTACTCTTATAAAACATTAGCTAGGCCTAATTATTTACATCAGATGAGGAAATACCTTTACTTTTTAGAGTTAAATTAAGAAAACACATCTTCTGTATGTCTTCAATTGCCCACTATATAACTTTATAGTGCAGTAAATAGGGGTAAAAGTGTAAATTTAAATGTGTTCCTCCGAATCTTATAATATTAAAGACCACTACTACATTTATTTTAGGTGATAAATATTTTATAAATATTGCCATGGTAGTTAATTTATTCAATAATGTTTTTGACTGGGGAGTGGACATTGTGCATTTGTGTAAATCTGTTTAATTGTATGTAATATACATACATAATTTGTATTTATTGTATTATTTTAGTTTTATATATATATATATATATATTTTCCAATGAATAAAATGTAAAAAAAATGAAAAAAAAAATATTTGTGAGCTTGTAGATCGGCTATTTTCAAATAGCAGGTATGTAGGCTACATATGTATGTCAGAAATACATTTATATAGGGTTGAAGTTATTTGTAATCATAATCAAAATGCCAAAATCTACATAGTAACTCAAATGAGCCAGTCTTTTGAATGGCTCTTTGAAAGGAACGGATCCGAGATCCGGCTCACTTCAGAGAGCCATAAATCCCATCTCTACTGTGTGCACTGCAGTCGCACATGCGCAGTAGAGTGGGAGGGGGTTCCTAGCGAGAGGTGGCTAAAATATATGCCTGTATAAAAAATGTCGTTTTATATTAATTGTATGACAATTAAGTACAATCATGGCGGCAAACATAGCTTAGTAGCTTGCCAGAGTATTGAGCAGTGTACATGCCAAGCGGGGAACCGTTACGTTTACTGGTTTGCTGGGAATAGCCCTTCATGGCCTCCATGGCCTCTCTCACAAATAATATTATAAAGATATATATATATAATGTTATTAAATGTACTGCCATCTGTGTATATATGGGGGGAATGTTAAATATTTGTGTGAATATTTTTGCAAATAGAAAAATCAATAATCAATCAATCAAAAACGACGACAATAATAATAATTATGTTTTTGATAAGGCATTTTTGTAGACTACTATTTTGCTGGGGTCCTTAAGGAGCATGCGTGGCTATGAGAAAATAGCAGATCCACAAGCTCACAACGCCTCTCAACGCGACGCCTTGTGAGCTTGTAGATCGGCTATTTTCAGAGCGTCAGCGTGCGATGAGCGCACATAAGACAAGTCATTCTCAACGTGCAGTTCTTTCTTTCCTTGTTTTACCTCCTTCAGTTCTGTAGTCCAGTGCGGGTCTGCGGGACGATTCGGACGACGCTCGATGTAAATGGTAATTTTTGCGTCTTCCCGTGTGTATTTCTAAGTATTTAACCTTGTTATTTATGTGCTGAACTTGAATTAATGCGTAGTTTTCAATAATGTTTATCCGAGCGTGTTGTTGACCCACAGCTGTGTGTGAACATCTCGGCCAGGGCCTCTAAACGTGGTGGTTCCACATGGTTCCAACGTGTAGCTCACAACTAGCCTACGTTAACCGGACGAATATTATGGACTAATAAAAACAATAACCCCACTACTAACTTAGCTAAACGGTAAATGATTTGTTTTAATCTTCTATGATGTTTAGCACTGGGCTCTGAATTTGTGCTGAATAAAGTGCACTCTGGCCCTGACAAGCTAGAGCCTGAGGAGATGCCGTCCAATTCAATGTTGTGTGTGTCGGTCCATTTTGCAATGTATCCTAATAAAAACAACGTATTTTGTTTCTCCAAGGCATGGAAGACACGATGAAGCGCTGTACGGTGATTACTAGGTAAGTTTCACATGATGTCTGTACTGCATAAGTTGCAATGACTGTTGATTGCTTAGGCTACTCTTGAATTAAACCACGCTAGTCACTCCAGTCCATACCATGTGAAATGAATAAGAATTGAGGCGTTCTTTCCTTTGATGTTTAGCACTGGGCTCTGAATAAATATGGCGATAAACGTGCACCCTGGCTTTGACAGGCCAGGGCCTGAGGAGATGATGATGCCTTCTTCATCGTGTGTTCTGTTTTGTTCATGCTGCGAGCCTGCTGCAACATAGTAATATCCATGTGTATTACTATTTCTTTCTCACAGGCAACGAATGCTGCCTTAAAGCTGAATGTCACAAGGTAGGTTGGTTACACGTGTCTGCATTCTTTCCTCGATGCATCCACATGGTAGCAAGCAGCAGAAAACGTTTCTTATGATGTATTGCACTGGGCTCTGAGACTCAGTGGTGATAAAAGTGCGGCTCTGCCCCTGACAAGGCAGAGTCTGAGGAGATGAATGCTAGAAATGGACAAAAATAATGTAAAATTGATGACCTCTGTGGATTATGTTCCCTGATCATGTCTTTTTGTTGTACACAGATGATGGGCCTTCGTCTGTTAACATCAACGCAACCAGGTAAAGTGTCCCTGCTAGCCAGGGCAGGATTGGGCCAACAGACTACATGAAAGGACTTCAACCTTGGACTAACTGAACCAGTTTACTCCTAATTACATTGATATACCCCCCAGCCCACCCTCTGATCAAATGTCTATTGTATTTATAATGGATAACTGATTCTTGCCTCTATGCAAGCTAATAATGCAGATCTTATTTTTTTACTTGATTTATCACCCATCTTGTCTAATATGCTTTAGTTTTGATGGTGCATTACTTGCAATATAACCCTAGAGAAGTGTTATGTAGGGGGGGGGGGGGGGGGTGTATATACATTTATATTTTTGTCAAGTCACTAATGCAGCAGAGAAGTGAATAAAGAATACATATTTGAAAGTAGCTTGTTTTCTTTTGTCAAAGTCTGTAATGCAGCGGAGAAGTGAAATCTTATGTAAAAAGGTGCAAAAAGTGTTTTGCTGCCAGAGCAAGGAAACAGGAAAACTACACATTATTACTAGGTGGTAATTAATTGCATCTGGAGTGAAAATTCGAAAGGAGGGTGATAGTAAATGTGTTGTCGTTCCTTATGGAAAGGCGATGTTAAAATTCCCTAGAGGGAAAGACTTTGAACAAATGAGCTAAAAAAAAGAGAAAATCATCCAGTTAGTTTAAAACCAACTTTTACAATGCATATATCCTGTGTTGTGCCACAGGAGATGGGGAGGGAAAAAAGACACTAGAGGTTGCACGCAGTTACATTTTTGAGTGATTAATAACTAGGCTTACAGAAACATACAGTGTCAGTACATTTTCACTGGCAATTCAATTATACTGTATGTAAATACAGCCCCAATAGGTGTGGTGATATGGTGGAATGTGATTTGATGATTCTTGAGATGGCAGATGTATTGTGTAGAAGTGGATAGCTTTTGTAAAAGTGAGCCTTAATATTTTCTGAAGCACTCTGCATTCTGAAACTAAGATCACAAGTAGTTCATATGAAATAAATCCATGTCTAAAATTAATAAACCCATAACACTTTAAATAGAAATTCCTTTAAGCCAAAACATCTATCAGTGGCGGAAGAACTTGGATTTTGTACTTGAACGACTTAGATTTCTTACCACACAAGGTTTCCACAATGTAGAATTACTCTAGCTTGGAAACCAGACAAATCTGCTGAAAAAATTGATGTTAGTCTGGCCATGCCAGGCTAGTGTCATGGCACCCTAAGGTGCCAAGGGGCACCCACTTGAGAAATCCTGCTTTATGAACTGAGAAATGTTTGGTACACTTAATTATTAGTCTGATTACTAGATACCTGATTATTATTAGTATACTTTATATTTATTGTGATGTGATATTCTTCTGTACGAGTACTGTGTACCATACTTCTTGCCTTCATCTGCAACTTGTACCTACTGCTGTGCTCTGGTGCATACATATCCTCGTGGGAAAGGTATCTCTATCTAGGCCTGTCTATCACCAAATTGTTAAATAATTTTCCATACAATATTTATTTATGTCTGTCTGTCTGTCTGTGTGTGTGTGTGTGTGTGTGTGTGTGCGCGCGCGTGTGTGACCCCAAAGCAGCAGATCCAGTAGGCGGGCTTTAGACCGGATGTGACCACACTGATTAAACAAATCAAACCAGGCGCGGGAAGCCTGGTTTGTTGAGTTTGTTTATTACAACAAATGAGACAAGGACAGTAACTCCAAACACTGTTTCTGTATCTTTATTATAATTCTAACAATTTATTCATCTCTTAAAACATTTGAAATTCATAGTTTATATGAATGCGTGTATATGTATATCACATATACATATATATTATGTAAGTTACATTTCTTCAGTTCATATTTTCTTTTTTTTTTAAAGATCTCTTAAAGGAAATGAGATGCTTTCTATACAGTCAGACCAATTCCTTCAGATCTTGATTTTTCTCCTGACAGCTGTAATCACCCAGCTTTACCAATAAAGCCATTTAGATGCAGGAAAGAAAGAAAGGGGGAAAGAATCAGCAAATCAAGTTAATCTCTGTCCCCACATGGAAGAGTGGCTTAGGGTCAGGGTTTGGTATATCATCTCTGAGACTATGATACCAATGATAGATTTGAAGCCAGATTTGGCTTGTTGACCCTTAAAAATTAGCTATTTAAAATGATAATTTAAGTTAATTTTGAAGAATGTAACATAACTAAAAGGTCACAGTTTTGCTAAAGAAAAAAAGGTATATTACACAATGCACTTGTAATAAACAGAGCTATAAGCATACTGCCACAGCTATTCTTAAGCGGCTGCAGGAGGCATATTATACAAACAGGAAGATGCAAGTGATGATGTGCAAAAACAGTGGAAGTTCTAATACTGTCAGGTCCATAGAATAGCGCACGGGTAAATGTAGAGAATGGGCCAAACTGTATAGAAAGCAGATAAGTTAAATAACAAATACATTGTAACTTTTTCATGTTAAACATTATTTGGAAGACAGAGATTCTTTAGAACTTTTGAGACTTTCTTTTTTACATCTTAAACCATAATAAGGATGCCCATTATTTTCATCGTCCTTATTGCTATATCACTTGGATTCATATACAGTACACATCCTCTCTCCTTGACCACCAGCATAGTAAAACTACAGAGACATATCCTCCTCATTTACTTTGCTTTGAATTCATAGCGTTAGGACAAATGGCACATAAAACCCATGTTCTATCCCCACATGTACATTGAGAGGGACAGTAGGTTTAGTAGGAAAGCAAATTTCCCCTCTCTACCCTGATATACAATATAATACACACACGTAGCATGAGAGGTGATGTGTTGTAGGTAGAGGTCATGAGAGAGCCCTTATATTTGATCCCAGCAACAATTAAAAATATAATTATGCAGAATGAAAAATGTAACAGGAAAACCGAAGAATGAATAACGAAATATTGCAATTCCGGACACATAACAAACAATGGACATCTTATATGGTATGTGATCAAATAACAGCGGTGAAATGGCTTATGAAATAATCTTTTTAAATAAATAAAGAGGGGGATAAACAAAGAGATGCATACTTGTTATAATAGCATGTAACATGGGCATCATCTCTAGTACAGTTGCTACATTTCCAACACCTGTGAAGTGGTTGTGGGCAATAGAAGGACATGTTATTCTGTTGCCATACAGCAAAAAAGTGTTGAGCAAATCAATTCACAGTTTCACAAAATCACTTATTTCCCCATTCTTTACCAGTGTCAGATCAAAGTGGCTACTAAGCGTAAAAGAACAAGTCGCTCTAAAATGTGCTTCACATTTTATGTTATACTATTCCTTTTTTTCCACCATATTTTTATTTTGTACATAGGAGCAATGTAAAAAAATACAGTGCATTGAATAATACAGTTTCTTTCAAATCCCCCCCAAATATCCATATACTACCACCATTCTGTACCTGTACATGATTATCTTGATTATATTGTCAAGAGATACACTGACTGCACAAGAGCACCACCGAAGGCGGAATAAGGGAAACCTTAGTTTGCGTCAGAAGCAATAATAACAGTAAGGACGATGATAGTAATGATAAATAGTAACGATAAATCTCTTCATATCAACATCAGTATTCCAGAACCATTTAAAGTTTAAAAATTGTTGTAAGAACAATCAGAGTATTAAAACTGATATATGTTTCTCTTTAATCACTCCCGCTGGGTGTCGGTTCTCGTCCTCCGGGGGTCTGTGGAGAGAGGGCAACTTTGTGTGTGTGTCTGCGTGTGTGTGTGTGTGTATGTGTGTGTGTGTGTGGGGAGGGAGGGAGGGGGGATAGACCAGTGGTTCTCAAAGTGGATTCCATGGGACTCTGTGGGTTCCTTTAGGGGGGTCTAAATTGACCCATACAATTCTGTAACTCTGACAGTGTACAAATGGAACCAAATAAACCCTGACGGGTTCATTTGGTTCCATTTTTACAGTGTCAGAGTTAAGGGGAGACCTTGAAATGTGAAAGTTTGAGAATCACCGGGATAGACTATGTGTTAGTGTAGTGCAGGAGTAGGGGGATTGGATGGGAAAGAGCGAGAAATGGCAGTTTTTCTCTTCCCCTCCCTCTCCTTTCCAGCCTGTCTCCCTTGGACAGAACATCTGAGCGGTTCACACAACAGTGGCGGCGACACTGGAGAAGTCTTTTCTTAATAAATAGAATCTTCTGGGGAGACGTTTCCTCAAGTCGTCACACATCCCCTCAACAGCTGAAAGCACAGTCTCTTTTTTTTATAAGTACATCTTGGATCCAAACATGTAGTGAATATATAAGGTGTCCCATAAACCCTGACACAAACAGGTGTTTGTGCATGTGTAATAAATGTGTGTGTGTGTGTGTGTGTGTGTGTGTGTGTGTGTGTGCGCGCGTGTGTGTGTGCGCGTGTGTGTGTGTGTGTGTGTGCGTGTGTGTGTGTGTCCATGCAAGCTTATGTCTGTGAAACCTGTGTACCTGTCAGTGTGTGTCATTTCTATGTATGTCGTTGGTCTGGGCACTTATTTTTGCTACAAATTTGTGATACAGTGACCAGTCTGTATATACGTCATTATAAGACTAAAGATGATAAAGAGCTATAGAGAAATATAATTATCCTGATCACAGGACCTTCAGTGAGCACGGAGCCCTGCCAGTGGTGAGGTAAACAGACGGCCAATCATACGCAGACACACAGCAAGCTTCCTTCTTTCGCCTTAACCAATCACAAGAAAGAAGCTTCTCATTGTTGAGGCCAAAGCTTTATCAATACATTAAGCAGTTGTGATAATACATCCCTGCATTATATATATATATATATATATATATATATATATATATATATATATATATATATATATATATATATATATACCAATCAATCTCAATAATGACATTCATGCAGACACAGACACCATACTAAGCGTAATACCCATTCACACTGGAGTTGTCATTGATTGCACTCTTAATACTTTTGGTGGCTCTTGGACAGAGATCTGACCTGCCTGCAGAAGACTGCTGGACAAGATGGCTTCTCCGAGTCAATATCACAGAAGAGGTTGAAAGCACAAAGGAAGACACCTGTCTGTCTGTCTGTCTGTCTGTCTGTCTGTCTGTCTGTCTGTCTGTCTGTCTGTCTGTCTGTCTGTCTGTCTCTCTCTCTTTCTTTCTTTCTTTCTTTCTTTCTTTCTTTCTTTCTCCAATCAGCACAAACTGCTCAGATGAAAAGCTAGCTTATTTTTGATTGTTCTTCTCAATTATTTGGTTATACAAATGCATCATATAGGTTGCCACAGCCGCTCTGTCTCTGTATACATTTGCCTGTGAGGATCAGTGGGTGTTCATGTTGAATGTTTCACTATGTGCGACCCTCACTTGCACGCAGGTGTGTGTATGTGTAAGCAAACCTTCAACCCTACACCTAAAAAACTGGAGTGTTCATTTAACTCTGAGTAAAAAAATTGACTCTTAGAGTCAGTAAAATCCTCATTGTTTACCACTTGAAACCAAGCATTCCTATATTCTGTGGGGGAAGATTTGCCAAAAAAATAGCCAATGAGATTTTTGGCACAGAGATTGTAACTCATTAATCATTAATCATTTGTAACTATTTAAGTGTAAAATAGTGAGTGTAAAAATGTATCAACATGTAACCAAATGGATCTGGTGGGTCCTATTGATTGCATTTGTACACTCTCTGAGTTAAATGAACAGCAGGATTTTACTTTGTGGGGAGTGTCAGCTGGTGGCTTTATGGACCGTCAACCCTTTCTTCACCCTTGTGTTTCCCTCTCCCTTGTGACTTGTCTCCCTCTCTCTGTGAAATCTGGTCCCTCTCATTTGTTGAGTGAACCCACCATGGATAGCAGCAGTTGTGTCTTCTTCCCTCATTGACTCCAAACCCTGCCCCCCCCCTCTCTGTCTCTCTTGTTTATTCTCTCTTTCTCTCGCTCTATCTCCACTTGCAATCTCAGCTCCGACTCCCATCCTCCCTCCTCCTCTCAGTCCGTCCATCCCGAGGTGAGAGAACAGAAATGGGAAACGGGCTGCTGGACAGCCTGAGGAGAAATCAAGAAGGATTGAAAACATATGTTACTTTTGAGATTTGGCACTTTGTGGGTATGCAGAGATCTGAGTCATTCCTATTCTGACTCGAGTACCTTTTTAGTTTTTCAAGGAATATGTCACATTTGTTCAACCATTATCTCCATATATCGGTCCTCAGTGCCTCACTAATGCTCACTATTATAAGACAGTACCATTTCTGTCCACTTGCTCTGTCTCAGAGGCTGGCTGCAGATGACTTGAGAATTCACTATCATGCGTGTGTGTCCGTCCGCAGCTAATCTGGCATACAGTACTTTGTCCTCTGCATTTGACCCATACTAACTATGTATGAACAGTGAAAAGCCACAGTACAATTCCAGCAGCTTGTCCAGTACCTTGGACAAGAGCAAGGTTATGTAAGCTGTACAGTACCTACTGTAGAATGAGTGTCTTTTGGTGAGGGAGGAAACTGGAGTACCTGAAGGAAACCTACGCAAACACAGATGAGAAAATGCAAACTCAACACAGAAAGACCCCCCTGTTGGGAGTACCTTCAAGCAGTGAGGCAACCGTGGTGACCACTGCCCTGTGCTGATGTCACCTGGAGGTACATTTTGAAGCAATCCACAGCCAACCTCTGAGACAGCCAGTAGACAGAAGTGGTACCAACAGCTGTTACTGAGCAATAATATAGTCGAGGTCATTCCATATCGGGAGATTCTGGCACTCATTAGAATCCTATATCATCTTATCACAGATACAGAGATCTCCATACATGGGCACATATGTGATTTACGTCACAATGACATGCACAGACTTTCACATAAATGTCCGTTTCCGTTTATGGTCGAATCCACAATATGGATCTCATATGGTGGTGGACATCCCCAACCTTTTCACACAGATAGCTAGATCTTTTCCTACGTTCTTAGCTGATCCCCTGCCGTTACTGTACTTGATGTACATTATTTTTAGTTGAACCGCCGATCCAACCAACATGCCCATAAAAAGGAAAAAGACTGACAGATACAGAGATCTCCATATATGGGCAGTTTGGCACATATGTGATTTACGTCACACTGACACGTACAGACTTAGCTTTACTGATGCCATCAGGGATCTCCATATATGGGCATAAAAGGGACAAGGGACTCGCATAGACTTTCCATAAATGGCCGTTTATGGTCGAATCTACAATCATATCACGGACACAACGTCAGGTTTTTACTGCTGTCTGTCAATGCCTGGGACCACGGCATAGGGGCGGCATAGCTCAGGGGTAGAGAAACCGTTATTAGAGCACGAAGGGTTCCCGTAGGGTTCCCAGTTCGAATCCGGGCTCCCCCTGAGTTAATGTCGAAGAGTCCTTGGGCAAATTCTGAACCCCTAATTGCTCCCGGTGAGCAGGTTGGTGCCTTGCATGGTTTCCTCCGCCACCGGTGTATGAATGTGTGTGTGAATGGGTGAATGTAATGCACAATCTATGTAAAGCGCTTTGGATAAAAGCGCTATATAAATGCACCATTTACCATTTACCACGCAAAAAAAACGTGTGCAAAACTTTTGCACACGGATAGGTCAGACTTTTGCCTATGTTCTGGCTGCTTCCTCTGCCGTTACAATTGTACGAAATACATTCTTTAGTAGAATGTCCAATCCAACCAATATGCCCATAAAAGGGGCATAGACTGACAGATCTCCATATATATGGGCACATATGCGATTTACATCACACTGACACAGTGTGAAAAATGTTAAACTGCAACTAAGTTGCAGTTTAAGATTTTTCACACTTTGCATGTCACACTGCTATAGAAGTGTCTGAATAGTAACTGCTATAGAGACACTTCACAGATTATCATTATTTTTTTAATGTTGCTATTGCCCATTATTTTGCCTACCTGCATACTGACACATTATTCTTCAACAGATCTTTGCCATTTCCCCCCTGAAACAACACACAGATGCTCATATTCACTGCTTCACTGTTAATGTTCATACTACATACTGTCATTCTGGATATCATTTCATTGTAGTACTATATCCTTTCTTATTTGTATATGTTGCAACAAATACTGTCTTATATTACAACATGACAATAAACCATGACATCTAACAACAAATGCTATCTCATCTCCATCAACAACTGCCCATATGCATTTATACCCAAGTGTCCACATGAATCATTCATACTCATTGCTCAACCAACACCATCCTTAATCACTACATGTACACAACTAACTGTGAGGGCCGCACTCTAGATGTGAGGGCCGCGAAGCGCCCCAACTTCTAGTAACGTGAATGTAAACTAATAAGGCATTAGTGAGGACTGATATATGGCGATATCATTGAAAGAAGGTGAAGTGTTCCTTTAAAGCAGCTTCATTATAAAAGATACAAGTTACAGAGCTCTGAAGTCCTGGCGGTGCTATTACCCAGGTTCACATTGTTACTTTTTGTATTGAAATCCCCATTGGGGAATCTTGGATCACGTCATATAGAGCATCGCAGTGAGGTGTCGGAAGTAAACTGCCCATTCATTTACCCCATAGGGGATTTCATTATCAGCCATACAATCGTAACAATTCAATGAAACATGTTTTAATAAAGATCGCACAGAGAAGAACTGCATTACCCATACTGCTAAAAATGTACCGGTGAAATCGACATCTATGATTGGTGGAACTTCTTCTTCTTTTGTGTATCTTGCGGTTACCACGGAAGTAGCTACTGCCCCCGGTCTGCCCGGTGGATTATAGCACTTCAACAGAACTCTGTGAGCGAGTGTCTTTCTTTTACAAATATTATGCACTATTTTAAATATGGCGATAAGAGCGTCCACAGAGATGGAAATCACTACATGTCAGGCCATATGCTGGCCAGGATAACTAAACTGAGCGTGATTTAAGGGATAGGCCTATAGGCCTATTTCATGAAATAAGTGTAATTTGCAATGCATTCTGGGAGTGTAGTTTCCGCAATTTTGAAAATAATGATGTACATAGTCTTGTGCCCTTTTTTTCAGCTTTCTAATTAATCGTTGCATTCAAAATCTTTTGAATATTATCATGATTCCTCACAAGCCAGGGTGGCTTTGTCAGAGGCTTAAAATACGTTAAATAACTACTTTATGAAATGTCTATGGAAGAAATGAATGGGGAAAACGCTTCCGACACCAGAGTGAAGAAGGGGTGGGGCTTCAACTGCGATGCTCTATAAGAACTGTGTTCCAAAAATAAACAAAACATCCGGGCATTATTGCCAGGGGCTTGGCTCTGCATCGTTTTTTCATTCATATTTGATATAGCCTGTTTCTGTAGAAAATTGAATTAATTCTGCCGAAAAAAGGCGGAAACTACACCGGGCCGGTGAGAAATGTAGTTGTTGGGTTTAGTTTGACTCGTTTCTAGCGTTATTGTGTTACTCTTTGGGTAAATCTGTACATTTCCACCTTTAGTCGATGCTTCATATCCATATGAGTAAAATCGCCAGGGTGGTGTGATCTTAGAATTCAACACAAAAAATAACAACGTGAATCCGGTTAATAGCGCCATCTAGCGGTTGGTGGTCTATTGTTTCCAGGCTTAGAATGATTAGGCTAAAGAGGAACACACACTGGACGCGGAGGCGGCGCGGAAGTGGCGCGGAAGCGGCGCGTCAAAAAATAACGGCTGTGGATGTGCTGTGTGGCAGCGCGCTAGCCTAGTTCCAGACCCTGAATCGCTAGCCACACCCCTTAAAATTTTTATTTTGGCGATTCAGGGGTCTAGAATTGCTCTCATTGAAGAGGCTTTCCTCGTTCGAAAATCCGTACGGCGAATCAGCGTTGTGAATCAGCGTCTTGTGATCAGCGTGGGTGGGGATTTCCCAGAACTCATGTGCAATTCGCCGCCGCCGGACGGGACCGCACATCGTGTCGCGGTAAAATGCGGTAAATTGCGGTAAAATGCGCTATGAAATATCAGTAGCAGACATGTTATGTTGTGTTTGATTACTAATTCGTTGTGCTCCTATTCCTGCTGTTTCTTTGGTTAGCAAGTAGCACTAGCAAGCAACAGCAAATGTACTTGAGTTAAAGTACAAAAGTATTGGCATCAAAATGTACTTAAAGTACCAAAAGTAAAAGTACAAAATGTGTGAAAATAGCCGATCTACAAGCTCACAACACAACGCATCGTGATTCGATGTGTTGTGTGAGCTGAGCTTGTAGATCGGCTATTTTCAAATAGCCACGGTATAAAATATGGTAATAAGTAACTAGTAACTAAAGTTTTCAAATAATTGTAGTGGAGTAAAAGTACAATATTTGCCACTGAGTGGAGTAGAAGTAAAAGTACTGAAAACTGGAAATACTCAAGTAAAGTACAAATACCTCAAAACTGTACTTAAGTACAGTACTTAAGTAAATGTACTTACATCTGACTTATTACCTGTCCAACACTCTCCTCAGGGCACGCTCGATATTCATCCTGTGTCCCACGCGCGTCACGCCCAGGTCCAGATAGTCCTCCTTGGTGAGAGAGGGCAGGTGTGTGCCGTCGATCTCGTTGTCCAGGAAGCGCTCCCGGTGCTCTCCCAGGTTCAGGTACGCCAGCCAATCAGCGACGTCGTACTTGGTCCAGTAGGGCAGAGGCTTGGAGGCAAAGGGCTTGGTGGGGGGGGGAGGCGGGAGATGGGGGTAGCTCAGGCAGGTGGGAGGAGGGAGAGGGTGCAAGGGTGGGGAGGAGGTCCCTGACAGGAAGTGGGTCGGAGAGAGAGAGCGAGAACCAACCAACAAGGCGGAGTTAGGGGCGGGAGGGGCGCCGGACGGGGCAAAGAGGGGAGGCGAGGGGGAGAAGTAAGGGTCTCCGAGGGGGTGCCCGGGCGAGGGGGGTGTGACGGTGCCACAGCGGAGGTCATAGAGGGCACTGTACAGGGGCGTGGTCGGCAGCAGGGGGAGGGAGGAAGGGCGCGGGGGACCCACCTTGGGCCTCTCCGACGGGGAGATGAGGGGGCTAGGGGCTCGCCTGCGCTGGAGGTGGGACTCGGCCTTCCTGGAATCTCGGCTGGGGATGAACTGGAACTCCAAGGCTTTGGTCCGGTAGACAGGTCTGTGTTTGGGGGAGGTGGGGTAAGGGGCGTAGCCCGTGGGGGACAGTGGCGAATTTGGGCGTGGAGGCTGAGGCTGAGCGGGAAGCGGAGGCTGAGGGGATGGAGAGCGAGCCCAGGTTTGGTACTGGGAGGTCGCTGTGGGGGAAGGGGACAGCGCTGGCTGGGAGTGAGAGACAGGGGAGGGGGACTGAGAGCGTGCTGATGGAGGGCTCAAAGCCGAGGTGGAGTCTTCCGAAAACCTACAGAGGGCGAAAAAAGGTGGGAAAATGAACGACGGAGAACGCAAGATGAAATACATGCACAGACCATAAAGGGAGATGTTTTAATAAAGCATTCTGCCACGTTTACCAGCTATATCTGAAATCCGACAATACCACCAGTGAGAGAGTCTGTATAAATCAACATTCTTAAAGATGTACTAAGTAGAATTAAACTGGTTTCCTCTCCTCTCCTACTGTCATAAAACAGGGTGTAAATTCAAGTTGCTGTCGAACTTTTATGTTCACCCTGACAGATAGTGAGATGAAGAGTGGGGAGTGGAAATGGTTCTATTACCTGTGTCTGCTTGGAGAAAGACAACCAAAAAGGGGGAGGAGGGGGAGAAAAGAGGAGAGGTTTACACAGTATAGAGCACTTACAAAGCACACAATCACACAGGGCACCATTAATCAAAGCAAACCTACCACTTTGGGGTTTATATGAACCTCAAATGAAAAGGTGAAATGTGTTCCAACTTTTATTTATTTATTATTTTTCTGTTTCTTGGACTGACTGTATTTTAACTTAATTTTATGTTGTGCTGCACTGTACCATAGTCATGTTTGATATTGTTACGAAAAATAAATACAATTTTGAATTGCAAAAATAAAAAATAAAAAATCTAAGAAAACCTACCACAGGGGTTCCCAAACGTATTGATATCAAGAACCTCAAAATGGCCATAGCTTCTGGTTGTGGCTTCCCATTACGAAATGGATTTTCTTTTTTGTTTAACGACAATAGCAAAAAATAGCTGATCACAACAACAATATTGTAAGTATTTTTCATTTTTAGAAAATGTTTCAAAGGTTTTAACAAAACCCTTCAAACAGGGACAGCATCTTGGATCATATATACACACTATACTTTTTTCCTCGCCTTTCCACTTTGAAAACCTGTAACCTGCCACATCAATCTGAACACGAACAGAGGGGTCACACTAACAGCAGATTTGGAAGAGAGTCTGTATGGATGCGCACAGAACCATCACCATTACATCACATTCATATTACACTGCAAGAAAGGCAAAAGCAAAGGTGAACCCTACCTGTGTCTGCTCAGTGGTTTCTGGCTGCTCCAGCTGTCCTTGCTCCGTTGCTGCAGTTTGCTGTTCAGCTCATTAATGATGCTGGGCTTCATGCTGGAGGCCGGGGGGTAAATCTTCCTTCCCTCCAGGAATGGCCCTGTCTGACCCCCAGCGTCCCCAGCCATCTGCCCGTCACCCCATAGGGGCTTCATCTCCGGGGTGTGTGGCCGCTCAAAATATGGCGAGGTGGGACGCCCCAGATTCTGTGTGTCCCTCATCCCGTAGCTGTCCTGTCCACTGTCATCCTCCCGCTCATCCGCCTCCTCCTCTTCTGGCTCTTCCCTCCGTCGGTGAGAGTGGAAGGAGGGCGGGGCGGTGCTGGTCTGTCTGCGTAGATCTCCGGCGCGGCTCCCCTCCCTGAACCTGTTGGCCTTGGGGTAGGTTGAGGTCGCTGCTGTGGCGGTCTGCATTTCAAATGTTTGTCCGTCCAGGTAGCTCATGTAAGACTCCAGCAGATCACCCTCCCCAGTCCCACCACCTCTCTCCCCTCTGTCCAGCCTGTCTCCCCGCACCCCGGGTCCGCTCAGACCCAGGATGCTGTCCAGGTGGTGGTCGCTGCTGCTGCGGCTGTCCAGCTCTTCGATCCCGGAGTCCACCACCGTCTCCAGGGAACCTCCTGACTTGGCGCCGGGTGGTGGCCGGTGCTCGGCCGCCCTGCGGCCTCCCGCTGTGGTTGCAGAGGAGGCAGCGTGTGCGCGCCCCTGCTGGTAGAGCTGGGCAGAGGTGCTTGTGGTGGTGGCAGCAGTGGTGACGGTCGCGGGGGCACAGCTAGCGGTCGTGGTATGGGAGGCAGTGCCCCTGGGAGGGGCTGAGGTGGCAGCAGTCATGGAGGAAGTAGGGGGCTGGCCGCGGTAGGCCGGAGGTGGCGCAATAGCATGGGGAGGGGGTGTCGGAGAGGAGGAGCGCCCTGGGACGTGGGTGCTGTTATAAAGGTGGTGGGGGTGCGACATGGAGAAGGGTCTGTGGTAGGAGCCAGGCGGAGGCGGGGGAGTAACCGATGGGGGAGGCTGGGCGGCGCCCGAGGTGGGCTGGAGGTTAGAGGGCGAGGGAGGGGGCAGGGGGTTGGGGGACGTCTGCGACGGGGAGGGGGCCGACTGGGTCAGGTTGGCCACCTCACTGTCGTAAGACGTGAGGCTGGAGGCGGTAGAGTCCCCCGCCTGTGGAGAGGGGAGGGGCTGGTGTGCCGGGAAGCAGCCGAATGTCTCCTTTTGAACAGGCGGGGCCAGCGGAGGTGGTGGTGGAGGGGGAGGAGGCGGAGGGGGCTGCTGCTGCTGCTGCTGGCGGGAGGTTGGTGGATAGTTGCTGCCGACCGCCCCGCGCTGCAAGTACCCCGACATGGCCGCCGTGCCGCCCCTGTCAAAGCTATTGGCGAACTCTAAGGGAGGGGGGAGGGGTTCCACAAAGGCAAACTCGTCGTCTGCGTCGACCGAGGGGGCGGGGGGAGGAAGGACCATCAGGCCTGACCCACCACTCCCCCCGCCGTGTCCTGTCTGTTGAGCGCTGGTGGCGGGAGGGGAGGGAGGTGTGACGGACATGATGTAGCCACCAGCCTCGCTCTCCATCCTGAGGAAATTGGGTCTCCGGGGCTGCTGGGACTGAGAGGCGCTTTCGGCGGCAGCCGCTACATTCACGGCCGCTTGCTCTGCCCTCCTCAGGTACTCTTCCCTCTCCCTTGATATATCCCTCCTTTCCCTTTCCCTCGAAATCTCCCTCTCCCTGACCCTTTCCCTCGACAACTCCCTTTCCCTCGTCAACTCCCTCTCCCTCGTCAACTCCCTCTCCCTCTCCCTCGACCGCTCCCTCTCCCTCTCTCTTTCCCTCTCTCTCTCCCTTTCCCTCGACTCCTCCCTTTCCCTTGAAAGCTCCCTTTCTCTCGACAGCTCCCTGTCCCTTGACCGCTCCCTTTCTCTATCTCTTGACCTCTCCCGTTCCCGTTCTCTCTCCTTGTAGATGGGCTGGTAAGGCTGGGACTGGTAGTGGTGCGTGTGGACAGTTTTGTCCTCTGAGAAGCGCACCCTCAGCCCCTCCCTGGCCCCTCCGCCCTCCCTCTCTCGTTCTCCTCCAGAGCCGTCTTCGGCCCAGGCACTCCCGGCCCCCCGGAGGATCCTCGGTGAGGGCGGCCGGCCGACGCTGGGCGTGGTGGCAGCCAGAGAGGACGAGGTGACCAGGTAGGAAGAGCTGGAGGACTGGGCAGAGGATGCCACCGGCTGAGAGGTGACAGTCGACGAAGGGAACGCCCCCACACTGGACATCTGTCGGCCAAGGTGGTGCTCAGCCCCCCTCCTCAACCTGCCGTCGTCCTTCAGCGCACGCTCCCTGGCAGCCAGGGCCAAACCCAGGGGGGACGAGGGGTCCAACACTTTCCCCGTTAGTGGGTGGATGAAAGTGGTGGTGCTGGAAGACGGCGGCTGCTGGCGGCCCGGCCCACCGTAGAAGTCGGCGGGCACAGACTTGGGCTGATAGTCCACTGCTGGAGACACATACTCAGGGAGGCCAAAGGCCGGGGGCATGCTGCGAGTGTGGTGAATGAAGGTGTCACCGGAGAACATGCCCTCGTCTATGGACTTGGACGGCCGCAGTCGCGTGGCAGAGCCGTCGGCCAGGGCGCTCAGCTGTGGCTGTGAGTGCTGAGACCTCGTCAGGCCTCCCATGTCTACCGCTCCACCGCTCATTCCATTGTCTTCCTCGGCGGACATGAAAAAGGGGGCATTTTTTCTTCGTGCTTCGTGAAAGCGCTCCCGATCCCGGCGGGCCGCACCCACGATCGCAGCGCCAAACTGGCTGGTAAAGTCCACGTTGTCTTGGGCTCGGATGGACGGCAGGGATGGGGGTAAAGGGGCCGGAATAGAGGGCGGGGCAGGGGGCTGTGCAGCTGGTGTGGAGGGCGGAGGTCCGTGGGGGCTTTTCGAGGCTCCATCTGCCTCCCCTGAGGGAGGAGGGTCGGTCTCCATGCTGCTGCCCTGGCTGCTTCGCCCACTGCTGCTGGTGGAGGGGGCTTTGACAATGATGGTGGGAATGGGAATGGAGCTTTTCTCCACGGCCCCCTTGCTCCCCAGCGTCCCCTGACCTGCACGCAAATCCTCCACTTTGGACTGTTTCACCAGAGGAACCTTGGTTCTCCGGGCCCCTGCTTTAGCCACCCCAGCGGCGCTGCGGTCCACTCGCTGGGGATGGCTCTGGGTAGTCTGTTGTTGCTGGGGGATAACTGTCGCAATGCTGGAAGGCGGGACAGCGGTGCTGTAGCCTCTCCTCAGACCCGCTGCTTTGGCACCGCCACCTGCCCCCGCAGCAGCTGCAACAGGCTCCCCCGGATAGGAAACCTTCCGAGAAGCAGTCCTGCCCAGAGCTGAGTGGGCGGCAGCATGTGCATAGGCTGGCGTGTGCTCCACCCCTCCACCCCCGGGTGGGCCCGTGCTGGGCCCCCCCGCCCTCTCCCTGCCCCCATGGGTGAAGTGTACAGACTGGGAGTAGAGCTGGTAGTGTGAAGAGGTGGAGGTGGCGGAGGCGACAGAAGGCTGCTGGGATGACTTGCCTCCTCGCCAGCCCAGTGGCGGGGCGGAGGAAAAGGGAGGATCTGGCGGGGCGGTGGTCGGGGGTGGGGGGATGTCCTCAGGACCCGGCACAGAGAGGCTGCGGGTAAACTTCATGGCCGGAGGATGCAGGAGGAACTGCTTCTCGTCTTCAGCCGTCCCTGCAGTGCACAGTTCACCAACAGCAAGAAAAATAGATAGTGGTGAGAAAGACAAATAAGGATTTAAATGGATGGGGAGAGAGGCTGAGAGATACAAATGGCAAAAAGGTAGAACAGGAGAGAAAGATGAAGGAGAACAGGGGAAGTAGTTTGGGGGGAAAGCATGCACTGGGTGCAGCGAGGGGAAAAAATGGTTGAGGGTGATGTATGAGAGTGTCTATCTAAATCTGCCTGCCCATCTACCTGCCACCCAGTCTGTCCTCAGCTCTGTGTTCTGTTAGTTTATAAGTCTGTTAGTGTAGTAGTATGTAAGTAAACATTCCACAAAACAAAAAGGCAGCTGAACAGCTTCACACATGGTCTTGGTTTACATGGTCATCAGAAAGCATAATATGTCAAGAGTTATGGCACAACCTCAGTGAACGACAAACTAGGAAACAAGTCGATAATACAAGGTAATGCCTCATTCATGTCTTATGACGGTGTCACATGCTGAAAAAATAGCAGATCTACAATCTCACAACCTGTCACAAACGCAATGCATTGTGAGCTTGCAACTCAGGACATTTTGGCGCACAACACTGTCATACAACAAAGTATAAATCTAGCTTAAGCAGGCCTAATCAAGGCCTTTCAATAGGTGTCGTTTGACATAAAACACATGTTCTTTGTCGAGTGAAAGTGTTGTGCGGCAAAGTTGAACTTACGGTAGCCTCAAGTCAACACTGACACAGATACATGACTGGATATAACAAATAGTAGTAGAGTTAGTATAAGAATCAAGAAGGTTTATTTGTTACTACTCATACAGGTACAAATAGCAACATGTCTGTATTACTTCGCTGCTTGTACCTGTATGCGTATATAGTACTGTATAAGACAGACAGACAAACTTCTTGTCTTGAGAGTACAAACACAAGCACAAGCACAGTCATCTGAGAAGATATACAGTATACAGCAGAAAGCTTTGAGCAGCATAAGCTACCGCAGAGACTTAGACAAACGTAGTTGGCCACAGACAGACAGGTGGGCACAGCAAAAGACCACTACCGTTCTAGAGGACAGACATACAGGTGGACAGAGGGGGCAGACAGACAGACAGACAGCCTCACCGATGGACCTCTGGCGCAGCATACCGTGCTGTGGAGCATGGGCCGAGGTGTATTGGCTACGGTCATAGCCGAGGCCAGACCCCGATGACGTCATCCCCATCCCCGATTGGTCATAATTTGGCTGCTTGAAGCACACAAAGCATGTGAGGAGGGGGAAAAACTGGTTAAAAGCTAGAAGAGTAAAACAGTTATTGTGTTAAAATATTACACAGTAAAATGGACTCTTACAGTATATAGGGTTTAAGTGGCTACTGTACATTAACACCCAGTATTTTGCTGTTGGGGAATTGGGGAACAGTACACAGTTCAGTTGAGGTAAAGAAATGGTCAAAATGACCCCAAAAATGTAGCATTATCGTCTAAAGCCTGATTCATACTTCATCGCACAACAGTGTCACTCGTCAAAAATAGCAAACCTACAAGCTCACAACTATTTTTGGCGCGTGACACCAACGTGCAACGAAGCGTGAATTAGGCTTAAGTGTCAGGGTGTTACCATAGGAACATACTGGAGAAACTGTTTCACTCAATCTTGTGACGGGGTGGATTGCACCAGTGAACATCGAACAACTCTCAGTCAATACACGCAGCTCATATCCTTGCCATACAGCACCGATTCTCAACGTGGGGTGTGGGGACCCCCAGGGGTCCTTGAGGGGGTTCCAGATTATTCATTTTTTACCCCCTTTTTCTCACCAATGTAGATGCCAATTGATTCCTCCCCACACACATGCTATGTTGTGTGAGGAGCCCCCACCGGGAGGATGTAGAGCACTGCAGGCACTTTAACTCTGCACCACCCAAGCTCCCTAGCTAACTGATTGATTCTTGGGAACCAAATGGAACCGTGTCTCAATATGACTCTGTAAATCTGAGTGTGTACACCCTCTGGTTCCATTTGTACACTCTCAGAGTTAAATTAACTCTAAAGATTTTACAGTGTAGATTGGCATTCCTGGGATAAAAATCCTATAAAATGGGTGTCCGTGGCGGCGTGGCCTAATGCAAATCTAACTGGGGTTCCTTGCAGTTAAAAAGGTTGAGAATCACTGCCATACAGTACACACGAAAATGCAACAGAGAGATTCCTAGATCTTTCAGAGAGTGCGCACGCAAGCACACATACAGTGCACACACCTCATTGCCATAGATGCTGCGGCCTCGCTCTCTTTTTGGCCCCTGACCCCTTGTCCCAGGCCCCTCATTGGTGCTGATTGTCTGCTGAGCTGCTGCCAGAATCTCATCTAGTTTATCTGAAGGAGAGAGAGAGAGAGAGAGAGAGAGAGAGAGAGAGAGAGAGAGAGAGAGAGAGAGAGGAGTTAAGAGTTGTAGAGGTCAGGTGAAATGGAAATTAAGAAAGGCTGTATAACAAATTGCAGTAAAAGACTGAGACAGGTGGGTGAGAGATCAGTGGAGGGGAGGAGGTATTCAGGCTCTGCCCTCCGTCACACCGTCAGGACCAGGGGTCTTCAACAGGGGGTCCGGAACCCCTAGCGGGTCCTCAGAGTTACTACAGGGGGGGGGGGGGGGGGGGGGGGGCGCCAAATCTTTGTGTGATAGGATAGTTCTTTTAAATTAACAACTTGAACCCTCGCATCCCTATTCTGAGGAGAACTTTATAACCAAAAATAGCAGATCTACAAGCTGAGCTTGTAGATCGGCTATTTTGGGCAAATAGGTTTGGTGTAGAGGTAAAAAAAAGAGCAGACCAAGTACAATGTGAAAGGTCAAGTTTACTAAGTATTGATGATTTAAGTGGTTACATGTCTAAAAAAACACATTAACATGAATCCAACATAGACAGACAACAGTGGTGTCAAACAATTCTATGAATCTATCTATGAAATCGATGAAATTCTGCAACACAGTTCTATACAACATGAAGAGGGGGTCCCTGCTTCATCTAAGGGGTCCTTGGCCTGAAAACGTTGAAGACCCTTGAACTAGAGACATGACCGCTTCCCTGACACTACTGGACATAGCGGTACGTAGATGTGTTACACAGTGAATTTAACTGTAGTCTGATAGTGTACAAGTAACCAAATTGATCCTTAAGAATCCACTTGGTTGCATTTGTAACCATTTACAAATGGGCAAATTAAAATGGATCAGTTCAACACAGATCATGATTTTACTGTGTGCCCTGCAAAATGAGTGTCAGTTTGATGATTCAACGATCTCACGTACTCAAAGCCATCTGATAGACTGTCCTCTTCTTCTCCGTAATCTGTGACGAATCGAATTCTACGGGGAAGACAAACAGCAATACATGAAGATGACAAAGATGTGCGTCTTGACAACAAGTGTTGTAGTTTTATTCTAAACAGGTACAGCACAAACATGTTGTGGAGGAAGGGGCAAAAGGGCGGGGCGGGAGGGCATGGTGGTTCGTCGGGAGCAAGCACGTACCTGATTTTTTTTTCCAAGGGGTAGCAGCTGGAAAGAGGACAAAGGGAGACTTAAGACTTTGGCAGGAGAGAAACTGCAATACTGTCATTACAGTGAATGCTAATCATATTCCCAAGAGCCTCACAAACTGAGTCACCTCGCCAGGCTTCAAGATCTTAAGATGCACGAAAGAACGAACTGCACACACCCACACTTTGACACTGCCGAGCCATGCACACTTCTAGTGTTACAGTAAATATCGCCGTTGTCGGGTGGAAACTTTGTATGACCAAGACCGTTCGTTTTGTATTTATCAATTTAAAAATGAACTAAACTAGTGAAAATAGCAGATCTACAAGCAATAGCAGATCAGATCAGCTGTTTTCACTACTTTTGTGCGACAGCCTTGTATGATGAAGCAGGGCTTTACTTGGTGAAAAAACGTACAAACTTGAAATTTGGAGATACGAGGTTTCTGCCCGACAGTGACGATATGCTAGGCAAGGATGAATTGCTGCTTGTTCTCTCTCCACGATCTCATGCATGCATGCAGCGCACACAGTCACACACACACACACACACACACACACGCACGCACACACACAGAATTAGTCTAAAGATAACTCCCACCTCTCTCCACTGTTAGGTTGTTAACATCCAGTTAGCGTTGATGAGGAAATGTAGAAGGGGACAGAGGAACAACAGGGTTAAGAGTCAAAATGGTGCAAGTCCATGAGGTGCATAGGGGCAGGAGGTAATAGGTGACCCGTCAGTGTACAAATTAAGGTGCCGATTGGAGTGTAAACTGAAACAGGCTAGGGTTGTGTGGCATGTGTGTGGAAGCTCATCAGTACAGTATCTAGTTCAACAATATCTTACTTGAGTAACGCCTCAATGTCTATAGCTGCTGACCTGTTTGTTAACATTGTGACATCACATTGTTGCGACATCTCCTCATCAAAGATCAAACCCTGAATATCCATACATGGAGACGACTGGATCATCACCTAGATCTCCATATATGGAGCTGAGCTCTACATCTGATAACCAGATGATGCCCTGTTAGGGTAACCACACTAATAGAATATTAATAATAATGTTATGCCCATCAATATTAAGCCCATATCTGGGAATGCCCATACAATAGAATCCCTTTTATGCCATCAATTTTAAGCCCATATTGCGCGACCTCGCGCTTTTCGCCCTTAGGCGTCTTACTGGTATAACATACTGTATCTCAAACAGTTACGGACTCATTGTTAACCGTAAGATTCCAGTTGTTCACTTAGAAACCTTGAATTAAGGTCATTATGTTACGCTGTACATCTCTACATCAACAAATCCCAAATATTATGTACAGTGACATCACATCTGAACCTGTTCAATCGACGCTCAATTGAAGAAAGAAAAGAAGGGGCAAAAAAATAAATGATGAAAGGATTCGCGAAAAGTGCAGAAAACATTTCCATTAAATGCCCCTGGCCTGCTCTCTATGCAGCATGACTTCCAGGTGAACTGGGACACTGCATCAAAACACGGAGGTAAGACGGTTTAATGGCCATCACTGCTAAATGAATTCTATGCATTAGAATAAGCATATGGCATGGCTTCCTCACACATTCTGCTCCTTTCACCTTGCCTCAGATGGAGGCGGTGGCAAATGACATCCTAAGTTTGAGTGCATCTCCAGCACCCCGCATCTGAATGCTGAAGTCATATGCCACCACTAATTGGAAAAATAAACAGGGCTTTTATTTCCCCCTACATCGAGTTATAAATAATTCTAAAATGATTTGCAGGTGTACTCTATCGGGTTGTGTGTGTCACTGTAATATAAGTGTTGTTGCGTGTACTGGAAGAAGACGCCTCACCGCTAGCAGGCGTGTGAGGTACAGTACCATGGTACATATCGTCACTGTCGGGCAGAAACCTAGTATCTCCAAGTTTCAAAAGTGTATGTTTTTTCACAAAATAAAGCCCTGCCTCATCATATAAGGCCGTCGGACAAAGGTAGTGAAAACAGCAGATCTACAAGCACACAACGCCTCGCACCGCGAGGCGGTGTGTGCTTGTAGATCGTCTGTTTTCACTAGTTTAAATAATTTTTAACGGTTTTGGACATACAAGGTTTCCACCCGACAGCGAAGATATGTAGCAAGCACTGGCCTGTCGGTGGGTGAGTGGTTGTTGGTGTTGCGGTGGAGGTGATGGTGGAGGTTTCAAGGGTCAGGGAACTCGTATCCGTGTGCGGGCTGGGGGGGCTCATGCTGTGCACTGAGCGGGTTGAGTCAGACCACAGAGGATGGGGGTGGGGGTGGGGTTGGAAGGGCAGTGGAGGCAGAACGCGGGTTATAGAGGAGCGGAGCAAAGGGTCGATTCTCTCTACACTCAATCTGGCCCACGTCAGATCCTGGCTCACAGCAGCAGACGGGGACATAATAGCCACTGTGCATTGGGGCAGAGGTGTGGGACAGGCCCCAGGGTCCCCAGAGGAGGACATTTGCAAAAGAAGTGAAGTATTGGTGGAGGTCTGCGGAGCGGGCCAGAGCAGCCTGGTGGCTTTTCCTCTAACCGCTCCACATGTCATTGGCCGTCATAAATCATCACCTGCTCACCGAGCATGCCCAGTGCAGACAGCGGCGGCAGCAGCAGCCACAGTTCTCCCTTCTCAGTGACACCCACCCCCAGTAGCGTTACCATGGCAACAAACACTTGCCAAGTGTTGGTGTTTTTGTGTGCGTGCATGTATGTATGTATGTATGTATGTATGTATGTATGTATGTATGTATGTATGTATGTATGTATGTATGTATGTATGTACTGTGTGTATGTACTGTGTGTATGTATGTATGTATGTATGTATGTATGTATGTATGTATGTACTGTATGTATGTATGTATGTATGTATGTATGTATGTATGTATGTATGTATGTATGTATGTATGTATGTATGTACTGTATGTATGTATGTATGTATGTATGTATGTATGTACTGTGTGTATGTACTGTGTGTATGTACTGTATGTATGTATGTATGTATGTATGTATGTATGTATGTATGTAAGTTTGTATGTATGTATGTATGTATGTATGTATGTATGTATGTACTGTATGTATGTATGTATGTATGTATGTATGTATGTATGTATGTATGTATGTATGTATGTACTGTGTGTATGTACTGTGTGTATGTACTGTATGTATGTATGTATGTATGTATGTATGTATGTATGTATGTATGTATGTATGTATGTATGTACTGTGTGTATGTACTGTGTGTATGTACTGTATGTATGTATGTATGTATGTATGTATGTATGTATGTATGTATGTGTATATGTATGTACCCTTGTTCCCTATTGGGCTTGGCACATTTCCACATGTCATACGTATCTTCTTATTTTTTCACTAAAAAGCAACTGCAATGTAGTGCATTTGAAACTACATTGCAGTGCACATCATGGGGTGATCACTGCTTGCCTCCTGTGATTTTATTTTTTTTATTTTTTTTATCTTTGTTTGTTTTCTGTTTATTTCGTTGCTGAGTGAGGTCAGCAGACAAAGTGACGTGAGTGAGAGGAAAAAAACCTGGGTGAAATGTGCCAATATCAACAGGAAACAACGATATGTATGTACAGTATGCGTGCGTGCGTGTGCTTGCATAGACATGTGTGTTCCTTCCATGGAGAGCTGACGGACAATAGTTTTAGTTAAAGCTAGGATTGGCTAGGGGGGTAGGGAGGTGCAGTGGGGTAGGAACAGAAGGGGGGGGGGGGGGGCAGTGAGAGAAGGGACCACCGGGTGCGGGGTGGGTTGGGAGGGTTACCTGTAGTGGGGGTGCTCGTAGTGACAGTGTGGAACCTCTGAAAGAACAGTGAAATGCATTGAGACTCTCATCCATGGCGGCAGCTCATTGTCTGCTGCTGTCGCTGATCTATTCCAGGGGTTTTCAAAGTGGGTGACGGGGCACCCTGGGGTGCCGCGACGGCAGTCCAGGGTTGCCACGAGATCATTTGATAATATTTGGAATTTATTTGGACACTTGAAAAAATATTTAGTATCATTTTAATCAAAGTTATTTTCAGTCAGTTCTAACCAAAATGGCTATTATCGCAACGTTTTCCTCGCAACATAATCACTAAAATATCGTCACTGTCAGGCAGAAACCTTGTATTTCCAAGCTTCAGGACCGTCGCACAAAAACTAGTGAAAACAGCCGATCTACAAGCACACAACACCTCGCGATGCGAGATGTTGTGTGCTTGTGGATCTGCTGTTTTCACTAGTTTAGTACATATTTTAGATGATAAATACAAAACGAACGGTTTCCACCCGACAACGACGATATGCTATAAATATAAGGTGCTGGGAGTGAAAATTATAATGTAGGGGTGCCTCGGATTAAAAAATATATATTTATGGGATGCCCTGAGACAAAAAAGTTTGGGAACCCCTGATCTATTCCACGCTCCCTGCACCTGTACGTCCCTCCCACATTCTATCACCCTATGGAACTCACACGTTACTCACACTTTCTTAGGGTCGTCTATATTTAACACCAATCCCACCCCACCCCTGCCCTTCCACACTTTCACTGTTCCCTCATCCTCCTCCTACTCCATTTTCCTCCAACTTACCCTGACGTACTGTTCTTAACCTGTGCTGCAACTACAGCTCTGTGTCCCTCTCTCTCCGCTGTCTCTTGCGCCTCCCCTTCCTATCCGTCCTCCTCTCCCCCCTATGCTGATGTTTGTGGTCTTTGATCCACCCCAGCCTCCTCTCTCTCTCCTCTCTCCTCCATAATGATCTTACCCATCTCCTCCAGCTCTGAAGTCATGGATTTGGAGCGCAGAGCGAGGGCTGCACCGCTCATTCTTTTACTCTGTTGGGGGACTGGAGGGAGAGAGAGAGAGAGAGAGAGTGTGTTAGATATAGAGAGAGTGGTAGAGAGAAATAAAGAAAGACAGAGAGAGACAGAGAAAGAGAGAAAAGTCAGGGAGTCAAATCAAATCATGTGAGGTCTTTTAAAATTTTAGCCTAGTTGAAATTATTTATTTTTTATTATACTCTGATTTGATATACATCATCATCATCATCATCACCACCATCATAATCATTATTATCATCAGAATCATTATTAGTATCATCATCGTCGTCATCATCGTCATCATCATCATCATCATCATCATCATCATCATCATCATCATCATCATCGACACCACTTGTCTCTTACTTTTCTTTCTGGGGCCTATATCCTCCATGTCAGGGTTGCGAGTTACCATGACAACTTTGACCATGAGGCTGTTACCACCTTGCCTGATCATGTTGACGACCTGCCGATGTCCCACCTTCACTACATTCTGACCATTCACCTGGAGGGGAAGCAACAAGGCCACGTGAGAATGAGAGAGAGCGTGCGAGAGAGGAAGAGCGTGACATTCAGAGACATAATAAGGACTGAAAGTCAGTTGAAGGTTTCACCCCATAGATAGGGTATCAAAAGCACGACTGGTCCTAAATCCATAATGCAACACGTCGCTGTTAGGCAGAAACCATGTATGTCCATGGACCTGTGTTCCCTGTTTATGGGCATGTCATTATACGTTGGTGAAACGTTAAAGAGGTTGTGCCATAGTTTTGTACTTTTTCTGTTTTGTATGTGTCTATGGAGTTGACATTACTCTAATAGACCCCCAGGTGTGGTTATAATGTGCAGATTTGTCTTCCCTGTGTATTTTTGGTTACTTCCTGAAAGCTGAAAGACCGGGCCTCAAAAGGCCCAGTCGAAAAACACAGATTAAATGACATCATAAACTCATCCCCTCCCCTTTTACCATTCACCCAACACTGTGGGTGTGGCTAACCTCAGCTGGGTCACCAACCACCAGACAACAATGCATACTTAATGAACTGGTGGGTGTGGCCACATAAAAACTTTTTTTGAAAGAATCTTCCTCCTAGTATAATCATAATAACTGATCAACATGTTTTAGTGGGGGATATCATGGCACTGCATCTTTAACAAAATGTTGGAAAATTTTCAAAATAGCAAAAATAACGGATCTTCAAGCTCACATCGCAACACGTTGTGCACTTATAGATCGTCTATCTCTGCTAATAACGCTGGTACACAACAACGTGTAAAACAGGGCGTTGATTTATTTAACCAGAAAAAGAGTATGAAGATACAAGGTTTCTGGCCGACGGCAACAAACAGCAACTAATCTCACACCTCTATCAAGAAGTCCCCCATCCTGAGACCAGCTCTCCAGGCTACACCGCCCTCGTCTACAGACTCCAGGTACTGCAGCGCGGGGAAGGCTGGAGTAGGAGTGAACTCCTCGATGGGAGTCTGAGCTGGAGGGGACATACGAGAGAGACAGGACGTGCAGAGAATGTTAGAGAGGCAGGGTCTGACATTTCTAAAAGCGCCTTTTGGTGAAAATAGCAGACCTCCAAGCTCACAAGAGGTCGGCTATTTTCGGTGCTTGATACCACACTGAACTAAGCATATAATCAAGTAAATGCTGGAGATGTGGCGTAACGGCATGGACTTTTATAGAGAGGGCAATTCTTCAACATAAGATGCTGCATTCAAGTGCAGGAGAGTTTGGACAAGGCAATTATCTTGAATACTGCCTTCAGGTATGGCATGGAAAGAGGGAATTTGTGTTTCTTTTACATAGTAAAAACTGCATTCATGGTCTGGAGAGGGCACTTTTTACAGATGGATAAAGGGGCAGGCCCCTTTGATGTCTATGTGTGCTCGTGCCAGAGAGAGACCACAGTTGGAGAGTCAAAGAGACAATAATGCAGTAGGTATGTGATAGCCCTGCAACATACAGTATGCATGCATTATATTCTATGAGAACAAATCCCAATGAAATTACAGGATGTGTGCATGAGAGAGACTGAGAGAGGCACCCAGAGAGAGTGAGAGAAAGAGAGAGAGAGAAAGAGAGGAAGATGGAGAGAGGGGAAGAGAGAGATAGAGAGGGAAAGGGAGAGAAAGAGCAAGAGCGAATGGTCATGCTTGTCTCCATCCTCATGGGTCTATCTTACCTTTGCCCCTCGTAGCACAAAACCGAATCCTTCACTGTCTTTTTCTGCAGAAGCACTGTCTTCTCCTTGATTATATAGTCACTATTAGAGAAGGACAGAAAACAGCAAGCAGAAGAGAGAGAGGGAGGGAGGGAGAGAGTTACAGACAACTTGGAAAGTGAAGAGAGTGAGAGAGACTACAGTATACAGTATACAGTGTATCCACACACTGCACCAGAAGGGAACCTTAATCCTTGGAGCGGGGTGGTGTTTTTTTTTGGGGGGAGGGGGTTCAGAGAAGGCTGCATCAACCTTGATTAGTATTTTTTCAACCACATGAACTAATACATTTTTAAATGTATCACAGGAACGAACTCCTCCCCCTCCCCATTTGACCCACATCCCCATACGCAATGTGTCTAACTTCCTGTGACCTCATTGACCAGGTGGAAACGTCGATCACCATCACCCACCACCACCACCACCACCGCCACCACCAACCGCAGAATGGCTTTCCTATGCTCTTGTGTTCAGGGGTGTCCCCCAAATTCTGGGCCCTGGGTACAAGGATTCACTCACATTTTGTGCTTTAACTATTGAAAAATAGCAGATATACAAGTTCACAGCTCTGCAAGCTTGTAGATATGCTATTTTTGTCTTTAAGTATTTCAAATCCCTCTAAGGTTTTTTGGAGAAAAAAAAATATGTTTCTGTATGAGTGGTGCTCAAACCTTTAATGTGAAGGACCCCAAAAATTATATGTATTTTGGCCACGGACCCCATCTCAAAATAAATAGTTCCACCCCCCCCCCCCCCCCAGAAGCAAAGTTTGAGTTACAAATGTTCGCTTAAAAAATACATATATTCAAAGATTTGCACACATTTTCACGACTTTTCAAAAAATAGCAGCTCTACAAGCTTGCACCGAGTGCCGCGCTGTGAGCTTGTATATCTGCTATTTTTCAATAGCTAAAGTATAACATAATTAAGGCCCCTCCACCTTGGGCCCTAGTAACTCAGTCCCCCCCCCCCCCCTTGTGACGCCCCTGTGTATGTTTGACAGCAAGCCCAGAGATGGTCTCTCCAGAATCTCAGCAAAAGATGCTATATATGATGATGATGGTGCTGCTTGTTGCCTCAGCAACAGCTAGGAACTTACTGGACGCAGGGAAAACCTGCTCGCTGGTGGAGGTCTGTGCTGGAGAGCAACATATGCAAAGCCGGCACTGTCTAATGGCTCAGTATTAGTCATCAGCAGAAAGAGATGGAGGATACCTCACATGTGGACCAGATAGAATGAGAGGAGGTGAGGTTCATCTGTTTTTATGCGGAAACGTCACCCTTATGAGCACAACACAATGGAGGAGGAATGGGCGATTAATGACAGCTCCCAGGGGGAGATTAATGATCGCTCGCCACAGCAGCCCTATCATATAGTCTCTAATATATAGAGTAGAGTATATGCCGTAATAGGGTTGCTGTGTGGAAGCAACCCACAAGAACCGCAAACATGTGCCTGCCTGCTCACAACGAGCAAAGCTTATCGTCGTTGTGGGGTGGAATCCTCGTATCTCCAGGTTTAAAATTTGTATGTTCTTTTCGCAAAGTAAAGCCCTGCTTCATCGTACAAGGCAGTCGCACAAAAGTAGTGAAAACAGCTGATCTACAAGCACACAACGCCTCGCGGTGCGTTGTGTGCTTGTAGATCGGCTGTTTTCACTAGTTTAGTTCATTTTTGAGCGGTGGTAAACCGCTCCATAGAGTGGCTGTGCGTGTGTCTGTAGCCATTTCTCCTCAGCGTTTTGCCATAGCAATGTGTGTGTGTGTAGCCTGTACTTGTCATGTGAAGCTCAACCAATCCTAGACTTGTAGCCTGTACATCCTGAAAACACGACCACCGCTCACTTCACATTGGGTGTGATTTTTAAATGATAAATACAAAACGAACGGTTTTGGACATACAAGGTTTCAACCCGACAACGACGTTATGTTTACAGTATACAACGACGCGTACGCTGACGTCCACTATGATGGCCATCTCCGTGCTCAACACAGAGTACGGCGCAGTAAGTGCTGCAACACGTAGAACTGCCAGCTCTGTCAGAGAGGATTTGATGGATGAATAGATGAACATCCTTCTCATGTCTCTCACGAGGTTCGCTGGAGTGGAGTAGGTAAGCTGAAGGATTGATAGTTAGGAGGTTAGGATACCAAGAGGGCCGTAAAGCGTAGCTGTAGGACTGTAACAATCCTTACAGCTCTGTAACTCTGAGAGTGTACAATTACCCAAATGCGTGGTGTTAACACAAAGGGTTTTACTGCTCTGGAATGGTTACCAAATGATTCAAAGAATCCAGTGTAATTTGAGTCCTGAACTAAATGATAAGAAACCAGTGATTCATCCACTAATGCCAGTCATTCAAGGCAGCTGTTGAGGTAGTGAAAAGGGCCCTCCGTCTTTCAGCGACAGGCACTTACACTCCACTCCAGCTGTGGGCTACGTCACATGGAGGATTTTTATCAATGGAATTACCAGCCACGTACAGTCAGCCTTGCCAGAGAGACAGAGGGACAAATACTGTAGATAGTCAGTCATACACAGGCAGGTGAGTGGCTTTAACCCAGTGGTTCTCAAACTTGGGGTCGGGACC